>NC_079897.1:3213808-3507223 GCF_024868665.1 Triplophysa rosa
GGACTCGGGCATAAGTCCAATTCCGAACATGTTCGAGTACGAGTCGAGACCGAGTCAAAATGCACACAAGTCCATGACAAGACCAAGACCATTAAAATAGGGTCTCGAGACCGAGTTCAAGACCGAGTCCGAGTCTCGAGACTTCAGCACTGGGTCTGGGTGAGCATTCGCTTTTAGATGGAATGCATCTTTTGTTCTGACACTTTAAATTTTGCAATTTTACGTGTCTAATACATGCATGGGCAACTTATAACACACCAAAGACACAGAAAAACACGTATTAATGCCATATGACCCATTTAAAAACCGTCCTTCAAAAAAACAAAACGGTAAAAGCAGTAGCCTGATATTCAAGCAGAATTCAGTTAAATATAATGATGGTTTCATTTATCCTAAATTGAGCTGTGTTATTCATAAATATCTGGTACGGCAGGTTTTAACTTAACCATAAAAATTACAATATATAAATTGCCATTTCCTCTAGTGCTTTGACATTATAATATCATTTATTATTTTTAAATCCTGATTTGTTTTATCATACTGCTTTTTGTTTGCAACTACTCACATGTTGCTAAAATAATAGACCTACATTTTAAGTGTAGGCTATTAAAACAAAGTGTCAATATTTGTCTAAAATATTTGTCAACCAATGCCAATTCCCATGATGACATCTCATTTAGTTAGGCCCAGTGTTACAACATGCCCCGATAAACAGTATATTTTATTTGCGACATTAATGGTGGACATGTTTAGAACCTTTTTTGGCTTTACCCTATCATGAGGAATATTCTCTAATAAATAATGTGACAACTAGCCCCACACATCCCTTTTAAAGCAAATGTCATGCTTGTCTTTCCTCTTAAACTTAAAACAGCCTAATGATTTATCTATTGCTTCAATAAAAATAATGTGTGAACTGTGTTTTGTTAGAATGCTAATATGTTGCTTTTCCTTTTTTTATCAGTGTTGACCATTATCACCTGTGTGAAGGTTGAACTCCATCACTTCTTTCCGTTCACAGCTGTCACGCTGTGTTCAGTGGACCTGGCAATGGGCAGAAATCAGTTCTGTGAATAATAATGACTATTATTATTCACATTACAAAGACTATAGTGCTATTCCCTCTTGTGAATGAGGGAGGTACTTTGAAAACTGCTGTACTTCCAGCATCTGAATCAGGTGATTTTCTTTGTTTTAAGTAGGTGTTGTAAGACAAACTTAATACGTTTGCAGTGCACTAACTGTAATGTTTCATTAAAATGAACATGTTTACCTTAGATTGTATTAGAGCTGGTGTTCATACTTTGTTTCTTCTAAGCGTTGTTGTCCTTTTGTCTTTTGACACTGATGTTTTTCTCTAGATGATCCTTGGAGGTCTTGATATTATGGTGATAGTTTTAGCAGTTCTTCAGCTCTGCGTATCCATCAGTTTCTGTGTTTTGACTCTGAAAGTTTTGTGCAAGAAGAGTGGGGCTGCAAAGGTATTACATTATTACCACAAGTACGACAACTAAATACATTCACTGTCATGATGACAATTTCAGAGATATGCATATGTTTGTTTGTGGTTTTACAGTATGTGGAGGATGCACAACCTTACAAGTCACTAATGGAAGATGCCGCTGCCAGTCCAGCATGTTTGAGAGACACAATAAGCTTGCAAGAGAAAAGCAACACAATTAATGAAGTTACATGTTTATTCTTGTTAGTTGGATTAGCGGGAGCTCTGGGCTTTCACCTTTCACAACCGACTGAACTGAATGAAACTTTGTTCTGTACAGTTGAAGCTTGCTTAAAGTGATAGTTTACCTCTCCCCAAAGGTTTTGACAAGTCCTTTTAAAAAAAACTACACCCGCACGTTATCTTAAAATAAACCTCTGTGTGAAGCGCTGATTTTTTTGGTGATTGTATGTTGTTTACCAAATCAATAAACAATTGGATATGTATTGACGTCAGTTTAAGTAATTTCATATGAAAAGAAGAGAAGCATTGTGAGAAAAAACTGCTCAACCTTTTAATTTCTCTATCATCAGCAATTCTTGCTTTATTTTCAAGGTTTTACCGGTATGTTAATCCGCACAACACCACACAAAATGTCTTCAAGCATCTGCTGACTTTATTGATATTACCGTAAACGTAGTAATAAGAGCCGTCAAATCTGTTGTTGATGTGATATTACCGCAATGATGATTATAAGTGCGCACTGCGTACGCTCTAATTTTGCTGCAGCCAGAAATGCCATTGATACAGAACGCGTTTGCTCCAAATCTGCATACAGAAGTAAACAGTTGCCAAGCTCAATACGAACTATAAAGCCCCGTTCTGACAGGAGTTAAATCATGAACAGTTTTGTTGCTATAACTTATTTTCGTCGGCCTATTATTTGCGTGAGATTTATTTGGGCAGAGTGATAGCGTGAGAAAGCGCAGCATGAGTTGTCAACCTGACATTTAGAAGCTGTTTGCGACTGGTTCACTCCAACTCCCTCTGGAGTCAAAGCAGAACATTTGGAAACGTTTGGTCTCCAACCTTGATGTCATACAAATAGTTAAACCGTTCCTGTCGAGTGTCGACATTTAGAGGAAATCACGTGGTATGGTCGTCTTTGATACGAAGCACACAAACAAGAGTGTAACACTTTTACTCTGGATTGAAGTGATCTCATGGTGAGTTTTCATTTAAATGAAATGAATATCCGCGAATCTCACGTACTGAAAAGTATCATTTCTGAGAATAAACATCGAGTTTGACCTAAAACGCAACCATTTTCTGGTTCAACAGGCGGGAATGTGGCAATATAATCTTTCTACGCACTTCCCTGTTGTCAAACATCAGTTTCAATAACAACTAAGTGTAGTTTAAAACATGTTTAGAAAGCTGAAACGTTACAAGAGTAATGTGATAGCATACTGTATCACATTTAATAAGGCCTGGAGAAGTTGGCGTGCTCCACCTATCGGCATTTTATTTAACTACAAAGGGTCTAAACGCTTGGGGGCGGTTTCCCTGACAAGGATGAGTTTAAACCTGGACTATATGCCTTTGTTAAATTAGGAAATTTAAGTAGTCTTAACAACCATGTCTTACTTAAAACATTACTTGTGTGCATTTTGAGACAACACAAAGGTAACGTACTGATGTATTTTAAGGTATGTCACCCTGTTGAAAAAAACAGCATTATGCTGGGTTAGGTATGTTTTGATGCTGGTTTGACCAGCTAAGGACCATCTTAAACCAGCATAGCATCACTAGCATCAAAACATACCAAACCAGCATATGCAGTTTTTTTTCAACAGGGAAGTGCAAGTTTTCAGTTTGGACAGCTCATACATTTATTTTAGTTTAGGACTAGTCTAATCCCTGTCCTGGAAACCGCCCCTTGGTGTTTGGTTTTCTTGGGGGTTTTCTCTAGCAGTGATGTTATCGCCTGCTTTAAATCTCTCCTTAAAAAATCAGTGTTGTATTTTTTTGCAATAGCTGCTAGATAAATAAGTGAATGCAATAATACCAAACCAAAATTCAGTTAAATATACTATTAAGTTTAATTTATCCTAAAGATTGAACTGTGTTGTTTATAAATATTTTATTAGGGCAGGTTGTAACTTAAAGGGGTCATATGGCACAAATACATTTTTTTCTGTGTCTTTGATGTGTTATAAGTGTCCCAAGTATGTATTAGACACGTAAAATTGCACAAATGAAAGTGTGGGAACAAAAGATGCATTCTATCTAAAAGCGAATGCTCACCCAGACCTGCCTGAAACGCCTCGTGTAACCACACCCCCTCAAATCTACGGCCGCTCGTGGTATGATTTGACTAAGACCGCCCAAATGTATACGCAAG
Organism: Triplophysa rosa; assembly: GCF_024868665.1. NCBI lineage: Eukaryota > Metazoa > Chordata > Actinopteri > Cypriniformes > Nemacheilidae > Triplophysa > Triplophysa rosa. The sequence goes on from NC_079897.1 coordinate 3,217,654, forward strand.
TAAGGTGGGCGCACCTGTCAGTACAATTGCTTTGGAACCTGATGTTCCAAATATGGTAAGAGGCGTTACAGTTACGTCACACGCTTGCAGTATTCGACCAATCACTACGCACTGGTTAACTGGCCAATCATAGCACACCTTTCAGAGCGATGAGCTTTGTAAATAATCTGCGCGTTTCAGAGAGGCGGGGCAAAGAGGAGATACAAACATGCACGGTATGTGGAAAATAAAGCATTTTTAACCTTAAATCGTGTATACACATTGCATTACATATAAAACAAACGATAAAATTCATTTTAGCCGTGTCATATGACCCTTTAAGCATAAAAATGACAAAATATAATGTTATTCTTCCCGGTTTCACAAACAAGACTTAAAACTAGTTCCAGACAACTAGGAAAGTTTGAGTTGCCTTAAAGGCGGGGTTTCCGATATCTCTTAGCCGTTGTTGATGTTCAAATCACCAAAACAAACACACCCCTTATCCCAATCTTTTGCTTTCGTCAGCGCTCGGCTAATGTCCGTCCTGTGCACTGTGCACCTTACTCCTGATTGGCTACAAGGTTGTTGGCCCGTTGTCTAAAGCGTAATTCGGAAATTGGTTACCCCGCCTTTAACTGAAAATAATGTGCACTGACACCTTAAAATACGCCAGTGCCATTGCTTTGTCTCAAGATGCACAGCAGTAATGTTTTTTACCGAGGCATTTTTATAAAAGCGACTTAAATCTCCTAATTCAACTAAGGCAAAGGAAGATATTTGGAAGAATGTCTTGTCCCCCATTTACAGCTAAAGTAGGGAAAATAAATACTGTGGGAGTCAATGGGGGATGAAATCTGCTCGGTTACTGACATTCTTTCAAATATCTTCCTCTGTGTATAGCAAAACCAAGAAATTTATACAGGTTTGTAACAATCTGAGGGTGAGTACATGATGACAAAATTTTCATTTTTGGGTGAACTATCCCTTTAAGATAAGCCTTGTCTGTGAAACCGGGCCGTAGTATATTAGTATAGTATATTTAGTATATTATTTTTAGAAACATGTATTTTGACACCTCACTCAGTTAGGCCTAGTGTGACAACATGCCCCACATTTTAATTAGGACATTAATGGTGGACGTGTTTAGAGCATTTTAGCTATACCCTACCCTACCATGAGGAATATTCTTTATAATAATAATGTGACAACTAGCCTCACACATCCCTGTTTCATTTGGCTTGAACTTGTTCTCTGTGCTGTTCAGGTAAATTCAGGTTCAGGTATGTACCATGCTTGTTTCTCCTCTAAAACGTGTTATGTGTGCTGTGCACTGTGTTCTGTTAGAATGGTGATATGTTACTTTTTGCTTTTTTTTATTAGCCATTTTCACCTGTGTGAAGTTTGAACTCCATCACTTCTCTCCGCCCAGGACTTCAGGATGTCTCTGACAATATCTCAAGGTGACGGTATGACCGTTATCTCTGTCACCACAAACCCAAAGAGCAAATGGCCACTTCTGTGTCAGATTTTGGGTACCTTGTGCTACAGTCCAGTGTGTTCTGTAGCTCAGAAGCCAAAAGGAAATCTGACAAATACTCTGACAACTCTTGGGGTGAGTTACTGTATTTTTGATGTATTATTAATCTTAATGAAATAGATGGCTCCTGTCCTGGATGCTAGACGTGTTATCTTAATGGCACATCAAGGACCTCTTCACCTACCTTCTATCACTGCCCAGCGTCCATAGAGGAATAGTTGTGTTTTTAATATATTCATTTTGTCATAAAAAGCACTGCAATGCATTGAATATATTCACAATACAGCAAAAGCTCTTGTATGTTAGTGCTCAAAAAAGATGCGTTTGTGAAGTGTGCACACTAGTAAAAATGATTTTACTTATTTTGTAGGTTGTACAGATGATAGTGGGAGTCATCAATATTGTGTTGGGGATTCTACTTACAATATTGAGAGTATATAGTGTAATTATGGACTGTCAAGCACCCTTTTGGCTTGGTGGTATGGTAAGCTCAATCTCATTCTTCTCGATAATAAAAAATAAAGTTTCCTAAAAGGTCCTGCTGTAAGGTTTCATGAAGAACCTTTGCATCCTGAAATAACCTTTCTGTTGCACCCAAATTAAGAACGTTTTACTGAAGGTTTTATCTGGGGACCAAAAATGGCCTTGATGCCAAGAACACTTTTTTGTATGTTTATTTTACTCTATATAGTGCATATCAGTATATGCGTGACTCTATTCAAGACATGGCTGTCCAACATTTAATTGCACTCATGTGCACATGTACTTCTCACGTTTTTATTTGTTTGCTTTGTAGTTTCTTGCAGTTGGAATCATGTGTATTCTTGCTGCTAAGTTTCCCAGTCCTTGTCTCGTAAGTGTGCATCAAAACCGTAACTTACATTTTGATCGTAACTTTTTACTTTCGACTTTGTTTTACGAGCATCATCAGTTTATATTTGTATGTGTGTTACAGCTGGTCATCACAGTGATTTTAAACATTGTAAGTGCTGGTCTGGCGATCGCCGCTGTTGTGCTTTATTCAGTGGACATGGCAGTGGGCAGCTATCAGTGGTGTAATGACTATTACAGTGCAACACCCTCTCCTGAACAGAGAAGGAACACAGAAATCTGTCAGTACTACAAGCATCACAATCAGGTGATTTTCTTTGTTTTCAGCAGATGCTGTGAGACTTTGCTGTGTCAGATTTCACTACAACCAAACATCCAATTAATACATTTGTACTCATACTAAGTAAGCGTTGTTGTCCTTTTGTCGTTTGACACTGATGTTTTTCCTCCTCTAGATGATTCTCGGAGGTCTGGATATCATGATGATAGTTCTGGCAGTTCTTCAGCTCTGTGTAACTATCAGTTTCTGTGTTCTGACTCTGAAAGCTTTGTGCAAGAAGAGTGGGGCTGCAAAGGTATTACATTATTAAAACAAAACTAAACATATCCTCTGTGACAATGACAATTTCATTCGTGTATATTTGTGGTTTTACAGTCTGTGGAGGACCCACAACCTTACAAGCCGCTCCTGGAAGATGCCGCTGCCAATCCTGCATGTTAGAGAGACACAATGAGCATGGAAAAGAAAGCGATGTATTGCAACACAATAATCAATTTACATGTTTATTCTTGTGGGATAAGTTGCAGTTGCAGTGGCCCTTTTTCTTTTATATAACACCTATGTAGAAAAAAATGAAATATTCAGTAAAAGAGTAGATCAATGCTCTCACTTTTCACAGCTGACCTTAAATGTAAATGAAGGTAGTTTTTTGCTTGTGACAACTTTATTTTCTATATACTGTAGTTCTATATATATTTACTATTAAGCGTGCCTTAATGTATCCTGGTGTGGTATAAATATCTATTCAAAAATCAAGCTTTCATCCTTTACAACATGTAAAGATTGATTTTCTGCGGTTACATCATCGTTCCTCTAGGTGGGGCTAAGATCCTCAAATATTGTTGCCATTGAGAAAGCAAAACAGAGCCACCAGTCAGGTGGCAGAATTTTTTTTCATTCCACCATGACATACATGGGTTAAATTTAAATTGAGATGTAACGGATTAGCTATCAGTTGTTCTTTATGATTAAATTTATTTGACCATAAATATGTAAGGAATAAGTTACTGACAGCTCCTCATCTCTCAAGCCTCAGCGTGAAGCACTTATTTCTATGTTATCCTTATTACAGACATGCTTACCAAACAAATAGATTGAGAATAAATTACATTGATGTGAAATCATTTTACATGACAGGGAATTGTATAGGAATTGTATAGGATGTGTGCAATTGAACAATTTTGGAACCATTAAAGAAAAAACGGTAACACTTTAAAATAATGGTCCGTTGTTAACAAGTACTATGCAGAAAGTAATAGGTAGTACTACATTAACACTTCTATGGATAGGCTATATATGTAGAATATATCCATTCATGTTTTGGTATTAGGCTTTTGGTATTTGTATTTATTCATAAATTTGTTTCCACAAACAACCTATTTTTTCACTTTATGTACGTTAATGTTGAGATTAGTAATTAATTGTTTTTTCTTTATTAATTGGTAATAGTTCGCAAGTAGTTGTCAATGATGGCATTTTTCTTTAGTAATTATCAAATACCAAATAAGGAACTACCTTTGTCCTAAATATTACTTATTGCTTAGTTAATCTTGCTTCTATATTAGTTAATAGTATTAAGGTAAGTATTAATGTAGTACTACCTATTACTTTCTGCATAGTTACTTGTTAACAACGGACCATTATTTTAAAGTGTTACCGAAAAAACATTTGACAGCATGTTGCGACAGCAAGGACCAATCAGAACCAAGTATTCCGGAGAGCCATGTAATGCATATAAACTGTATGGTAGTCAAGACAGTTGATGATAATCTCAAAATGAAGTCTGTACAACATACTAGTTTAATGATTGACAAGTCAGGATTAAACAGCATGAAAATCAAGTTGTTGGGCATGTTAATACATATTACAGCAACACACCTCCCAACTGATATGCATCAATGTGTTTTGTTAGTAATTCAGATGTCTTTACAGATGTCAAGGTAGCTTTTTCAGCACAGCATGGTTATGCTTCAGTAAAATTATGATGATTTTTGTTCCTCGCATATCTCTTAAAAACAGCAGTCAGCGCTTCAGGATCCAGTACTTTCATATAGTAAATGCAGAGTGTACTACAGGCGAAAATCCAGGTTAAATCCACATAAAAATAACTTTTCTGTTGTATTGCTTTAAAGTGAATCTTTCTCTGCTGCATTTGAAATCTGAAATAATAAAGCATCTTTTTTATTTTCACCTGTTTCTCCTATTTTTATTTTCTGCAAATAGAAAAAATATTTTTATTTGAAATTTGGGAGAAATGTTGTTGGTAGTTCACAGAATGGAACAAAAATGACAATTTTACCTAAACAAAACTGATTTTGGAAAATTGAATGGTTGTATTTTTATTTTTTTGATTACTTTATACTGAGTATGAAGTATAGTATGACGAGGTATGAAAGGCATATATTGCTTGAAGCAAGTATAAACATGATGTCTTATATTGTGCTTATAATTTTGTTTCAATAAATATGCATCCATTAGAGAGACTTGGATGTACAACCAACCCTTGAACATTATTGTTTATAATGCTAACTGTTACAATTTTACAAACAGTTTGAACAAGAACAGATTTGCATTCTCTCTGCGTGTTCTTCCTGTTAACCGGATGACATGCTTACCACTAACTTCATTTACAGCTGTCTTTTCTGATGTTGGGATTATATTATGTGATTAATATGGTTGATGTGCTCTGAAATGGTGTTATTTAAACAGTGCAGTTTAAGATTTAAATAGAGAAACTATTTGTTGTTGTTTGTTGATTTAAAGTCAATTTGCCTTTCTGTTAATTATAGAACCAGGTTTATTGGCCAAGTGTGTTAGTACACAGAGGAGTTTTTCATCCGTTCTGAATGGGAATAGACAGATAATGTATTCAATGTGATTTTACATATTGTTATTAAAAAGAGAGTTCAGGTGAAAGGAGGGTCTTGATGTTTTGCAGCCTTGTTTTACTATATATCTAACCTATAAAAAATGTTTGTATATTTTTGGTAGTGTAGACATGACAGTCTTCAATTTTATTAGTTGTAGATATGTTAACCTTCGATAAGTCTCTTACTTTATTTCTTTTCATTTAATTTCATGTATTTTCTTTCATTTATTTTAAACCAATGACATCACCAATGAACCAAGAAAACCAGTGCTTTTTGTCTAAGCACATTTATTCAGGTTTATTCATGTTCAGATCTTAAAAAAACAAGAGCCTTGGGTTCCTCTTGCGAAGAACTCTTAATATCTATGTCTTGGCCTCATTCAGCGTGTTAAACCAGGAAAAACCTCACCCTATGGAAGTTTTTCCATGTCTGCGTCAAATCCTGTTGGATGAGCCATGTAGTGCATCATTGAAGCCACTCACCTTCTTAACATTTATTAGATTTTTATCAGATGAAATTGCTCCGAAATTAAATTATTTCAACAGAGACCGCTTTAGGGAAGAACTAAGGTAACACTGAGCCGATAAATGACAACACAAGGTATTTCTGCATCTCGAGTGAAACCGCCCAATGCACGTGATGTTTTTCTGCGTTCCTAAGGTCAGCTGATGGGGCCGGACTCAATGCGAGGCTCTGTGGCCAAATCATATACATGGAAAAGTTATTTTGGACTGATTAAAATGATCTCTTACTCTATTTACAGGGAGTGTATGTCCATGTGTTTCCTAAAGCCGGCGATGCATCTTGAGCACATTTCTCTGATTGGTTGGCCTGATTTCTCGTGAGAACTCTGCTAATAAGTCTATTTTCATTTTAAATGAAAAAAAATCAAGATTACTTATTTTATTTGACTACAAGACATTCCTTCCCTGTTGAAAAAACCAGCATATGCTGGGTTAGGTATGTTTTGATGCTGCTTTGACCAGCTTAGACCAGCTATGGTCCAGCACATGACCAGCTAAGGACCAGTTTAAACCAGCACATGACCATCTTGAACCAGCACATGACCAGATTAAACCAGCACAAACCAGCATCAAAACATACCAAACCAGCATATGCTGGTTTTTTCAACAGGGTTGTCTTTTGCCATTCTGTTGCATTTAGTCAATGTTCAGAAATGAGGCCATTGACAAAACTACTGCACATTGCTTTTTTGGAAAAACAATTATGGCTTGAAAACAAGTAGGTCACCCTTAATAATAAAACAGTATGATACAAGACTGTGCTGAAATAAAATAAGGCCAAAAACCTGTTAGCAATAACTGATGACTCATCTTGCACTACACAAATTTCGTCCTAAAAAGAACAAGAATATCACCTATACCATTAGGTGTTAAATTGGATTTTTTTGGAGGTGGAGAAACCTGAAAATCTGCTGTAGATTACCAGTGATTTGATAGAGAACTACAAGGGGGGCATGGTTCTTTAAAAGGAGAAGCTGTACCATCAAAGCACTATGGGTACATGGAGGTCGTGATTCAAAACATCATGAGCTACTTTGCTGTCCCCTGCCTACACAGGTAGGACTTTAAATGCAATAAAAAAATAAAAAGGGCCAGATTTTGAATTATTTAGAAATATATAATGATATTTAGTAGATCTGTGTGCTACACAAATAGCAGCCCTGGGTTAAAGGATATTTAATATCAGTGGCGTTTAGCATTAGCATGTTGCTATTCTAACATTATAATACACTAACATTCTACAAGCATAATAATAAATATTACAAACAAATATTGGGTGAAATAATCATTTAAAATTGTATTCACTGTTCAAATGATTATTTAAAAAATGTATAAGCAAGGCATTAACTTTGTTCAATGAAATCATTCCATTCTGTCGTTTTCTCCTTTATGTTGTAAGAGCCTTGCAGATAGTTTATGAATGCTCTCCCAAACCTAAATCATTCTGGAAGCTGTTTGCCCTTCTGTCCATAATAATTTAACATACCTTGGAACAATTCCTATCTTAAAGCCTTTGTAAAGCTCTGAAGTTTCATATACAGTTAATGTTGTGTGTTCAGTTCACACAGTCAAACTTTTATCTTGTTTGTTTTTGACTGTTGCACTAGGGTGGATCTTGGGATAATAATAGATCTGTCTGTGGCTCTTGGGCAAAATTACAGGGTATTATGGGTGTTTCATCCGCAGTACATCTATTTTTACAGTGAAGCGTCTACAGCGGTTTAAAAGGTGGATGTACAATATTATAATTCAGGAAAACTTCAAATCTAATGCCTGTATAACCTATATGCTCAGATTTACATTTCATGAAGGAAATACCAGTGCGTACAAAGTAGCACATATGCAAATAGCATATGCAAATACAATGTTAAGTATTTTGTAAGAGTCTGTGTCAGTCTGTGGTTGATTTTAGTAATTTTACATTTTAAAAGAATGTATAGCACACTATATGGTTTGCCGAAGTTTATTACGAGTTAAACAAACCCCTAAGCAGAATGTTTGAGGAATACACTTCTGTGATATAGATTATTTATGGAAATGTTTTCTCTGTTTCTGAGAGCTCAGGTTATCAGATTTCACCAGAAACAGTCTGTAACATGATCTTTGAAGTGTCCAAATCCAATAACACGATGGGCTTATCCTGTATGTCTAGAGAGTGCTTAAAAAACACACAGATATACACTTCAAAAACAGATTCACTGATTGTTTTATGAAACAAAAGTAGAAGAAAATATAGGTTGTGTACTTTATCATGACAGAAATACTGTAAGTACGGAAGAGACAAAACATTACAAATTAAAGTTAACATGAAACAAGACATACAATCCATTTTACTTCCATATTTGACTTCTGATGTATTTTTGAACAAAGCAGGATGATCATTCAGAATTTCAGATTGTAATACATGTAACCACTTTTCAATCCAAATAATGTAAAACTTTAAAAGCCGGATACAGGGTCGTAGCTACATGGTGGCCATGGGTGGCCACGGCTACCCCTGAATGATGGATGGCCACCTATCTGGCCACCTCTGTTGTGCGAAACAGTTTTAAGATGTGTGTCGGAGTTTACGGAGTGCTGCGCAGATCATTTAGCGTATGCACTGAAAGTATGATGTACAATATGATGTCATACGCTTACGCACTGACTCAAACAGTCTGAGCACTATAGCTGAACAGCTGCTAACCGCTTCGTGACATTGTACTGTCTGTGTACCATGGAAGTTCATCACGAGCAGAAGGATCAGGTCAGTAAAATCAGTCTTGTTTAACTGGATTTCATTCATTAATTACATTTTCGCGAAAGTTTAAGTTGGCGTACTGCAATGTTTATTTTCTATAAAAAATGCTAACTTACTGCAAATGATAGCTAGCAAATTATTTTAAAATAATGTTAACACATGAAAGCATTGCAAATAAATTGTTTACTTTACGTTCTTTGTGTATGTTTTTGACCAGCAAACTATGTGTAATGAAGAATTGGTGTAAATTACAGTAGAAGTTAAAGAATTTCTGTCTGTAAGGATTTTTTGGTCACCCTAATAAAATCACTGGGTCTTACCTGGCCACCTCTAAAAAAAGGTTCTGGCTACACCCCTGGCGGGATAACTTGCCCTGGAATAACCTCACCAGAAACCCACCTCATGTTTGCACAGCCCGACGCATGAAAACAAATGATGAAATGCACAGATAAGTCACTTATAAAAAACACTAATATATTCTATAAAAATATACGATTTTTTCTTTTTTGAGTTCATGCAGTCTTTAAGAGAAAATCTGCAATCAAGTCCAATTTAACTCCAGCACTTCAAGCTAACTTAGATCTCGAAAAGGTAACTTGGCCTAATACTGATAAGCACTTGTATGTCAAGGAAAATACTTTGTTCAGTATATATAATTTTTTCCCACAAAATTAAAATGCATGTTCAAATGCAGTTTATTGTGTATTTCAAGTTCATTGTTAGGATCAAGTTTATTCAATGACTGACAAAGAGTGAATTTTTTGACAATGCTCACATATTGAGAACTTTTGTCTTTTTCATTATAAGCATGCAGGAAAAATTCATATTATGTGTTTACGACATATTTAGTACTATAATTATTTGAGGGACAAGTCAAGATGTATGCTAATGACAACAAAGTTGTAATGATCGATATGTTGATCACTCTGTTAAATTATATATAATCAATGTTTTTATCCATGCTTGACCTCCAAAGCTGTAAATGATCAGTTTTAATATGTCATACTGTATGTGTGCTTTGTATTCTGATATTGACTATTCTTCAACACTAGTAAATAATCCAGACAATAATCAGTGCACCAAAAGTCTACACAACTTTGACTATGGTTCATTTTCATAAGCGTCTTCAGAATCAACTATCCTTGTCTGTAACAGATCAAGGCAGATATCATGAACTGGAAGCCACGACATAAAAATCAATACTAAAATCAATGCAGCCTTTTCTAAGGGTCATATTTGTTTTCTCAAAATGAGACCTTTAAAGTAACCTGAGATGAACTGGAAAGCTAGACCATGGGGAAAATATCAATGAGCATCACTTGTGCATTTATATGCACGGGCCATCAAAAAGGTTAAAAATAAATATTTGTGGTCTTGTTTGGGCAAATTACACAACAATACAGATCAGTGGGATCGGCTGTCAAAATTAAAAGTAAACACCCAAATGTAACATTGCGATTAAAGTCCAACAGACTGTCTGTAACACTTGACGGAGTTAGTGCATATAAACGAAGTAACAATAAAATGAACATTTTTGCTACAATTTTTGATTGAACACGTTAAACACATTATGTTTTCATTTCTTAGTAATTTTTTTAATTTATCAAGCATACAATATGTATTTAAATGATAGAAAATGGTAAATGTAAATTATATTATTGACCTATTTTTATTATTTTTATTTTGCATCACACGCTGTACATACAGTACGAAAAACGCACATTTCAATACAGAAAGGCATTTCTGTTTTACATACGGCTTTGCCATTTTGCATATTACTTTCTAAATAGATAATTGCTACCCATTGCTTCCATAAATAACAGACATATGCAGTATCATTAAAGCAAACTCATACATTTTCAAGAACCAATATTTTCAGGTAAGCCATTCCAAAAAAGGAAAATTAGAAAGAATATGTAAATTTCATTACTTTATAAATATGATGATGGAGGCCAATAGTTATTATATTACCTACCTATAGAACTGTTACATTCCTGTTTTAGGTGTTGATGCGCTTCAATTCCCTTCACACCACAGCTATAAAAAATTAAATAGGACAAAGAACTACAGTAAAAGCTAAAATCTTAGAAACAGAGAAAGATGGACTACTTGTTACTTTAATGCTAACCAGTATTTTCAGTACCTATAGTATTTTTTTCCATGATGGCAGTTTGAAGTTGTAGCTGCACTCAGTTACGCCTCTACTGTTATTCCTGCCTAAAACATTCCTGTTATTTGATATCAGTCACGCAAAAGCAGTCTTAACAAAATCAGACTTAAACAGCTTCAAACAAATATAAATGTATAAACTACTAAGCTCTCTAAATAGAAACTAATAAGCACTAATCAAAAACAAATACTCAGTAAATTTTAATCAAAGTTACCGAGAGCAACTGTAACACGACAGAGGAGACCTGGCCCACCCAGCTGAGACTGGTTTCTCCATTTATTCAACATTGAAGTTTTGGTTCCTCGCCACTGGGCCGTGTTGGCTTGCTCACCGGGAAACTGCTGATATTAGATTAACTCTAGATTCTGTAAATTCCATTAACATTGCTTTATTAGAATGGTCTTACTCTTTATATACCATGTACTATACTGTATTCTACCCTTTTCTGTGTTTTTCTTTTTGTTTTGTTTTCTTCCTGTTGTAAATTGTAAAAAGCGTTATATAAATCGAATTGAATATGACATGCAAAAAATATCAAACCACCACTAGTTCACAAATATAGAGGGAATGTCAAATGTATTTCTTTATTACACCAAAGAATAAAAGTAGACAAGTTTTCAGGCAACAGGCTAGCTAGCCACAGTGTGGAAGCAGATCTTATGGAGCTGTGAGAAAATACTATATTTTCGGGACAATGTGCAGGTGATCATGTCGACAATCTCTAGTCTTGGCTTCTGGAAAATATTAAAGGCACAACATGATGTATGTATGATTATACTTGTGCTTTGAAAGAAGATGATAGATAGATAGATAGATTTATGTTTGTATTGTATTGATTTCTTTGTTTATCACATACTTCAAAAATAGTAGTACAAAAAACTTTCAGATGTCACTAACATATGTTTTGGCCCTTACATCATAACCACAGAATGGTTTTGAACTGTAATTATTGTGGTTTACTAAAATATCATGTTGCAAACTCATTCTTAAACATCTGTTTAGCTGTTGAGTATGGCATTACTGTTTTCTGCTTGTTTTAAGCAGAATGAAGAAAGACATAAAAGTTCTTGAACTCTCTATAGTACTGTAGTTCATCAGAGAAGCTGCAGGAGAAGCCCAAATCTTTACACGAGGTCTTGATTGTATGCACCACACAATGAGGGATTATCTCAAAAAGCTGTTCAGCCATCGGCGTCATCTCAGGCTTCTTCTGTTCTGACACAAAAGTCTGTATCCGGTCTTTATCAATGGGTTCAGGTGAGGCGCTGTAGGAGATCACAACATTTAACTTCTCATCCGACGCCGGCACCTGAAACCGACTCTTTCCCGTCAAACCGTGGAAGTCTTTCTTGTTGGCGAACAGACCTTTGGGAGAGTTAAAGACACGGACCGACCAGCACACCCAGTCGTACTTATTTTTTAAATGGTCCGTTAACATGTCAGCCAGTTGCTGGTTGGTTTTGTCGCTGTGGTCTCTTACGATGCGTTTGGCTTCCAGCTCAGCCTGTGTGGGAAAGCTGTTGATGCAGTCTTCGACAACTACGGTTATTTTAGACTGAACCACTTTCATCTTCTCGCCCCACTCTTGAAGCAACTTCTCCTCTTCGCCATATTCTTCCAGGGCTGCGTGTCCCAGTAAAGCGATCAAACCGATGCAAAACAGTTGCTTGAGCATAGCGCAGAATTCCTCCACCGGCCTGCGGCTCTTCTGCTCGTAATTCAGCGTGATCTCCAGCACAGACTCTCCAGAGAAGTTATTCCCTGTTACAGCATTATACAGTTTGTGGAGGTTGTTGTCACCACCTGTCTTCTTGAAGTGTTCCATAAATGTCTTCTTTCTCACCTCCTTGAATTTAGGTTTAGCTTTGAGAATGTCCATAAATTTGCGGAACTGGTTGGTCAGGTTCTCTTCCACGGAGAAGTAGCTAGTATCTATCCCGCTTTTCTTGATCTCCTCGTTGATCTGCTGGATCTCTTCGGAAACGGCTTCGAGGCGATCTCGTACTTTCTGAAACTGTTCAGCCATGTACACCGCCTCTTTGCTTTCCACGTTATCCAGCGCCAGCTTCACAAGAGGAGCTGCGATGGCGAAAACGGGGAACAGATCTCCAGCGATGCTGGCCACCACTTCAGCACCCTGCTCGAAGACATCCATCACGGTCTCCACAACATCCTTCTTTTGTGAAACAAACTTCTGCAGCTGTTCGGCCATGTTTCAAGAGTTGGAGAGCCAAAAATATCTGTGTGAAGTATGAACATCATTAGAAAAAAGACTAGGAAAAAAGAAGAATATATTTTTGTACTTGTGCTGTAAAGGGGAAGTTCACCAAAAAATGAAAATTCTGTCATTTACTCTCAAGATGTTTCAAACCTTTATACATTTTGTTTATATAGATACTTATTAGAAATATATATTTTATGAGAATCTTTTCATCACACATTTTTTTGAAAGAATGTTTGTAATGTTTGTAACCAAAAAGTTGTGAGGCACTATTGACTACTATAGTAGGAAAAACTATGGTAGTCAGTAATTTGGAACAACCTGAAGGTGAGTAAATGATGACAGATTTTTCATTTTACTATCCCTTTAACACGAAGACCCTGGTTTACTAAGAAAACATGTAAACTGTACTAATTTGTTTTATGCAACGTTACAAATTGGAAGTGTACTTTGTAGACATATTGCTAGCGGTTTACAAAGAATAATGGCGCAAATAGCCACACGTGCAAATAGTTGGACACACCCATACTTTAAGGCTTTCGTGCCTGGAAATAACAAATGCTTGCCCTCCAGCACAATGTCCAAATACCAAGGGTTTTCTAGTATGACAACACTAGTGCACTTCTAAGTGAGCATGCACATTCAAACCTTCAGTAAACCAAAGAACTTTCTTGAGGGATGCCTGGAACAAGAACTTACATGTGTCAGTCCTGTTTTCCTCTAAAGGCTGTAGTGGATGATGTGAATCAGGGTGGGCTTGCTGAAAAAGTGCAAAGAAAAGAAATAAGAAACCACACAACTGCTGTTAGAAAGCAAAAGAGCAGCAATAGCCGAACAATACACGCCAGGTCTATGTACACATGGTAAAAGACGTACAGCATAATGTGTATTTCTGACGACCACACCTATAGATACACAACCGAGACAGATGCATTCATTCCAATTCAAACAAACACAGAAAGAAACAGCCAATAACACTCACTTACTGTAACCACACAACAGAATTGCGATACAAGAGAAAAGCATTTCAATTGGAAATAACCAGACCAGTTCAAATGGAGATGCTTACGTAACATAGCGTAACAAAGCCTTTTTTACAAGGAGCACAAAGTATTTTGTTCCAAAAGTGCTTACCTTTTGATCTAAAAGCTTATGCTTTAAAGCCTCTCAGTTGGAAACCTCATTAATTTAGCATTGAGAAGGCCCAATGTTCCTGCGGGTTTGGCATAGTTTTGCTCGTTTTATAACAAATAAATACGCAGGTGTGAACAGACTTTCCACTGGGAGAAAACATTAAATAACTGCATATTCATAGTTGATGATTGTAGAGATCCATGTCAAAGTGAATCGTTGTGATGGAATTTAAAATGATAATTTTAAGTTCTGTCATCATTTATTCACTCTGATTTGGTTTAAAATCCAAATTGGGCTCTTCCTTCTGTGAAACACAAAAGAAGAACATTTGAGAAATGTCTCTGTCCATACAATGGAAGTCAATAGAGGCAAGTGTTGTTTGCTTATAAACATTCTTCAAAAGATCTTATTTTGTGTTCTGCAGAAGAAAGAAAGTCATACAGGTTCGGAATGGTATGAGGGTGAGTAAATGCTGGAAGATGTTTCTTTTTTGGGTGAGCTAAAAACGTGACACAGTAGCTTCTAGCATGAGGACAGAAAAGTCTAAATAAATCTTCACAATATGCCACACATGCTTCACTAACATTCAGGTTCAACTAGCCCAGCAAGAACGTTTTCCAAAGCACTACAGTAACCATGACAACAAGAGCAGAAAAACATCATGTCAGCTTCTCTCTAAACACCCACATTTATAAAATACTGTTATCAGCTTTTCGTATAACGTTATAATACTAAATCTCTGATTCAAGCAATAATGTTTCCATGACTAAATGTCACACCACGACATTAAATCCCACTCTGTCAACAAGTTTCCCCATTTGTAGCAGCCCGATGTAGGCCTGTATGCATTTTCTAAACGTTACCAGTTTCAAAGATGTGTGGACACAAATCAAACAAAATGTAAAGTGGCTACAGTACGTGTTATTAAACGAAGAGGGTCTGTTCTTCTAAACAAGAGTGCTTTGTAAATGTTACGTTGTAACATGTAACGTTACGCGTTTTAATTACAGCAACACACTGGTAAAATGTCGTGTTTACTCTGTTTTGTGAGGTTATTGTAAATTAACTATTATTTCAATGCGACATCCAAACATACGCATTTAATTCAGTCAGCTTATTAGACAAAACACACATAAATAAAGTTGTGATACAGCAGTAGGTATAGGCCTCCGATATAATCAATCACATGAAGGTACGTGCAAGTCAAGCCGAAGGAAAGGTCTCCCAAAAACAGACTTTAAAGTTTATTATTTACGTTATTTAATTTTATTCAGCTTTATTGTAGCCTGGAAAAGTGAATACTGTTGTCATATGAAACACTTCCTGGTTTAGGGCGCAGCAGAGCGAGCAAACGAGTCATCAGTTTTTGACAACAAATACGATTAAAGCGATAGATCTACAGAGACAGAGATGCTTTTGCGTAAATAATCGATCAGATGTGCAACTTAGTCGTGTTTTTAAAAAAGTATCGAAGTCACGAGAAATGTCAGACGCTGAGAACAGGGTCTGAAGAGAAACGCCCTAAAACTTCAGCTCCCATGAGAAAGAATAGAGAGAGACGAACTACATTATTCACGTTTAGAGAAGATAGTATTAATCTCACGAACAAAACTCACCTTGAATTGATCACAAATGGCAAAAAAGAAAAGAAATGAAAACTAGTTTGCGCTGATCTGTGTCGAGTAAGTTAGCCTAACTTCTCGTGTGTCGGTTCTCCTGTATAATCTCTCGACACACCCATCAGATATAGCAGGAATCCGAAATATTGAGTTGAACCCTTCGGTAACTATACTACTATAGCTTCTGCCAAAATACCATACTGTATATAATTTCAACATTTTGTTGATTTTTTTAACCCTGCTGAAAAAAACAACCACAGAAATTGTATTGGTTTTAATGGAAACTTCATAATGGTCTATGGGGGTCTCTTCTGGTACTGTGTTGACTTCTATTATTGAGATTTTAACTGGTTGATGGAAACAAAAAAACACCATTCTAGTTCTACTTGAATTGTCAATAGGACTAAATTCTCAGTAACTATAGTATTTGGCGGAAACTATGGTTGCTACGGTAAATTTATGGTACAAGTCCCAACAAATGTGAAACAACTGGGTGGCTAGAGATACTTTGAAACAAAATTCTAGATCATATTTGTTTTATTTTGTGATTAAATACCATGGATTACACAGGCTATATATGTAAATGTATATTTTCTAAATATTTCTAAATAATTTCTAAATGTATCTTTTGAGTAAAGCCCTCTCCCCTTTTTAATAAATGTTTCTACAATTTAAAGTTTAAGTGATATGCTTTTTGATTGTAAACACTATGACTAACAATACGTGCCATTAATCCACCCAGCCTCCTTCTGTCAGCCACAAATGTGTTTAAAAAAAACAGACTAATGATAATTTTACACAATATCTGTCATATGTATACATTAATATTTGGTCTCAGACATTTTTAAATGCCAGCAATAATATACGTTCTCAGGTATGCAACTACAATAGTCTCAGAGAGAATGGCCAGTATTTTTGTCTTATGTAATGCTGAGCAATCAACTATATTGAAGTCTGATTGCCATTTTGATGTTTCCCATCTTGACACATCTATTCAGAATGAATGCAGAAATATGCTTTTTTGTGAATCCCAAAGTAGTAGCATTCTGGCTGGAAGTTGTTTTTCTCTTCAACGTTCTTATAGCGGCTGACGGCATGAACCACGGTGTTAGGAAGAGAGCTGCACAGAGTCTGAGCAACAGACACCATGTTACCCTTCATCTTCTGGCACTCAATCTGATCTAGCAGCTGGCTCTTGTTGAGCGGTTTTGGGTCTGCACTAAAAGACACCACAATTCTGATGTCGTTCGTGGTGAGAAGATCGAAAAAGTTGCCACCTCCACCTTTTCCTTGGTACTTTTTGCCAGCGAGCCAATTCCAGAAGAACAGTCCGCCGTGCTTGAACACCCGAACAGACCAAGAGACCCAGTCGTATTTCTTGGCAAGGATATCCAGTATAAATGACGTGAACTCTGGGTTGACAGAGCCCTGCCGCTCCACAAGTTGGCGCTCCACATCCATCTTAGCCTGCTGCGGGAAATTTTCGATGCATTCGTCCACCGCAGCCTTCATGCGCTTCTCCACCTCCTCCATACGATCCTGCCATTTCTTGACCATGACCTCGCCTACCGCTCCATCCTTCAGGGCAGCGTGACCCATGACTGCAATAATTCCCACAACAAACAGCTTCTTCAGCCTGGCACAGAACTCCTCCACCGCTCTTCTGCTCCGCTGCTCTGTGCTCACCACCGTGTCCAGCATGGCATCTCCAGACGTATTCTCGCCGAGTACCGCGTTATACAAGGCATCAATGTTCAGATCTGCACCCGTGTTCTCGTAGTGGCTCAGAAACTTCTCCTTCTTCTTCTCCTTGAACTTGGACTTAGCATTGACAAAGTCTTGAAACTTCTCGTACTGGCTGATCATCTGCGCCTCGCTGTCAAAGTTCTGCTTGTTCATGGATGTCCGCTGCAGCTCCAAACCTATTTTGTCGATTTCATCTTGGATGCCTTCGAGTTTCTGGTTGATTATTTCGAACTGCTCGGTGAGGTACTTGGCCTCTTTACCATCTGGGTTGCTGAGGAGCTCGGCTGAGGCCACAAACACAGCCTCCAGGATGGGGTGTAATTGTCCCACGGTGGCTGCTAAAACCTCACAACTTTGCCCCATGATTTCCACTCCTTTCTCGATCTTGCCCTTGTTCTCCAGAACCCATTCTTCCACCCGATTCATTCTGACCCAAAGGAGAGAATCCTTCCTATCCTGTCTGTAACAGATCGAGGCAGATATATCATAAACTGGAAGCCACAACATAAAAATCAATACCAGAATCAATGCAGCCTTTTCTAAGGGTCATATTTGTTTTCTTTAAATGGGACCTTTACAGCAACCTGAGATTAATTGGACAGCTGGACCACAGGGGCAAAATATCCGCGAAGGTTACGTGGACATTTATACATGTTTTCCATTGACTTGAGCCATCAAAAAAAAGAAAAAATTCTGGTCTTGTTCGGGCATGTTCTGAACCACATTACACCCCGCCCGCAAAGTCTCGGCAAATGATACAACAATAAAGTCAGATCAGTGGGATCAGGTGTCTGCTAAGTAAGAATTAAAAGCAAACACTCTAATGTCTACAATGGTTCAAAGTACACATTAAAATGTAATGAGTACACAGCCATTGTGAACCGGAGAGAATCATTTATCATTTAAACCCCAGCTGTGTAGCAAGGCAGATGTTTTCAGGAGGGGTTCCTGGGAAAATATATTTGAACGCTCTGGCTGTTTAAGCATTTCAGGACGTTTCTGGGCACTTTGATTACACAAGGGAGATGAGCTCACACTCGTATCTAATTTCCCAAGACTCAATATACAGAAAAAAAGGCACACCCAGATCTGAGAAAATCTGTAACCAATACACTTGTTCTGTAGTGAAAGCATTATTTTCAGCAAAGAGTAAAATTACTTTTTTATAAATAAGAAGAAATACAATTCAAGAGTTAACATTAGATTTGATACATTTTAGTCATACGTCCATTATCAAAAATCTTGAATGTAATAATGTCTCACATATGGATTTTGTAGATTAGGATTTGTAATTTATGACTCAACAATACATCTTTCAGACATTTTGATTTTACAGGAATTAGGAGCAAAAAGAATACTTACTGAACAATACAACGATCCTGATTGTTTCAAGTCCTCCTTTGTAAGGATGGTTTTAAAAAGAAATTCCGGGATTTTTCAGATTTGAGAAAAACTGTACTTCATAAGAAATTCAAGCTAGTAATAGATAATAGCAACACTGTGCCTTTGATGGTTCCAGTTTGAGAATAAAAAGAACCAAACAACTGGTTCTGAAAAAGAGGAAGGGAAACAACCAACTGTTCTGTTTAAGCTCAAAGCCACATCCCTTATTTGTAATCCAGTGCATTTAAATGCAGCTCAGAGATCCATGAAAGCCAATATTGACTCAAGCGCAACATCCTGCTATAAAACGATTCTCAAAAAGTGTCCTCATCAAATCTTCATCAAAAGATGTGTAGAAGACTGACCAACCTATTTATTTTATGAACTATTAATATTATCTTTGTAGAGTAACTTTGTAACTTGGGTCCTATGCAGTTTTTCTTCAATTGTGAAATAAAACATATAACAAAAAATAAAAAGCTACAAAGAGATCAAATTCATACAAGTATATAGAGAAAAAGGTCTTACCGTTAATGTTGAAGTGTACAGAGGTGTTTTCTTATGTCCCAACACAGTCCAACAGTGCGTGAAAGCACCAGCTTCTCAGGGTCCTATATAGACTCTCCCCTGCGGCCCTCCCACTTTGGATTAACTCCGTCCCCTGCCAGCATTCCTCAGAGCCCACTCGGAGAGATGAGGGACAGGCATGACGGCAGATAACATCCTGTAAACATTCATGCAAGAACTCAGCATTTATTTAATGACATGGTTGTGCTTAAAACCAGCAACACTTTTCCAGAAAATGTCCCGCATGCTGCGTCCTCCTACACTGGTTGCCATGGGTACAAGCATGTAAAATTTTAGTCTTTGTTTATGTTATAAAACATAAAATTGTTTATTAAGTGCAAAATAAATAAGTGACTGTTCTCATAATTTGCCAAATTGATATGTGAAGTTCTCTTTTCTGTTCTCTTTCTTTTTAGGGGACATTTGGGCAACACTTGTCGAATTTAAATTTGCATGAAAACTGGCCTTGGGGGGACGGTCATTTCCGTCACAGTGCTTTACATCGCAGAGAAAGACTCCTCTGTTTGTGCATCCCCAGCGTGGCAGGCAGTCAAACGCAGCTCCTTTGTGCTGCAGCAATCGCTGTGACACGCTGGCATGCAATGACTCGTCTGAGGAGGAACAGTGGGGGCTTGTCATGGACTACACAGACTGTGGTGCAGGTGAGCAAATACCTTATTCTTCTTTATCTCACTGTTACATCTCACACGATGCAAATCAGCAGTGTTTCAAGCAAATGTGCTCAAAATAGCATTACACTGTGGAACATGATCATTAATAAACAGGGTGCTTTCCATTCACAACACTCATGCAACCATCTAGCAACACACTGAGAACTTATTGGGACATCCTAACATAGCCCTGACGACATCCCACTACACCCTATGTAGCCTATTGTGGTGCCATTTCATTTTAATTTACAGAAAAGTAAAAAATAATAGTTTGTTTTTGTGCCTGTATAAGATAATGCACATATTGTTGTATTGTCGCAATGCATTAGGAAAAACACAAACTTTAAAGATGCTGTGTGTCTAGCATGCTTAGGATAGTAATGCATACTTCAGTTTGTGGAGTGCATCACTATGGCTGCGCACACAGTGTGTATGTGTACTCAGCCACAAGAGGTCACTTCAGTTCAAAAAGATGCTAGAGACATAAAATGACATTATAAGAAGTCTGATATTTTTGCATGCAAATTTTTACGAATCTCTGCTAGTAGACAGTAAATGTGCTGTGATTTTTTTCAAGCGCTGGCAGGTAGCTTGGGAAGGTCTAATTGGAATTAATTTGTGTGGGAATTAGCTTAAGGCCATGTTGAAATTATTCAGACAGGTTTGTCCTCTTAACTGAAATAAACGACGATTTAGGTGGGCCTTACCTGGAATTACATCACTTACGTTACTAAAGTAGCCTACATTTGGCACGATGTTGCAGTGGTGTAAGGTTCAACGCACGCCTTATTTCAAACAACAAGCTTTAAATAACAACAAGCGTCAACAAGCAACTTTTGACACGAGAGCATCTACGTTGAACGAACGAGGAAATATTGCGCTTTTGCTTTTTGTTTAACGTTACGTGGCTAAAATCTGCCGCTTCTTCGCAACTGATTATTTGTGTACATTAATATTAGATAGCGACCCTCACGAAAATTAACCATAGTTTTACCATAAAAAGTCTTAATCATGAACAATATTTGTAGCAAAACCAGAGTTACACGAATCATATTAAAGCATGGTAATTAACTACACTTTTAGTGAATAAATCCATGGTTAATTTTCGTAAAGGGTTGTTATTAGAACATTGAAATAATATACTAAGAATTATTTAGACGTTTACATTTCTGTGAGTAAAACAAGTAATCATTTTTGTCGTTATATTACCGAAAAAGTTGTTTTTCACTTTATCCTAGAACTCCAATAACTGTCTGTCAACATGTTAGCAACCACTCGGAACGCCCACTCTGCATGGCTGCTGCATAGCAACGTCCTGAGATGATACGTGAACAAGTAATGACACATTCGACCGTTCAAGACACGACGCGTCCGCCATCTTGGAACGGTCGATATTTCAGTTGTTGTCCTTACTAACTGTAAAAATCAATGTGTTATCCCTAGATTCCGCAACATTGCGCAGCCTCTGATTGTGAAAACAACCGAGATGTAAGTTCCTGAAGACATAGGAAAACCCTTCACACGTGGAAATGTGTTAAATTGTGTTTTTATATGTATTAAGTCAGAATAGGTATTTTAAACTATTTTGGCCAACTATGTCGAGTGTGCACACACTGTTCCAATATGGCGGATGACTATAGCGGCCCATAGAAACATCTGTGTATATATATCTACTCGCAGCACCATGTTGCCGCTAATTTTGCACAGGCAGAATCTGTAAAAATCTATTTATATGATTTATTGCAGTTAAACCCCATTATAGTTTAACCATGTTAAAAATAGATAAATTGTGACCCTGGACAACAAAACCAGTCTTATGGGTCACTTTTTCGAAATTGAGATTTTTACATCATCTGAAATCTGAATAATTAAGCTTTCTATTGATGTATGTAGTTGTTAGGATAGGACAATATCTGGCTGAGATACAACCGTTTAAAACTCTAAAAAATAAAATAATTGAGAAAATCGCCTTTGAAGTTGTTAATCAGGGCAACTGTGGCAGGCCATCCACTCACAAAAATAAAGTTTTTATATATTTAAGGTAAGAAATTTACAAAATATCTTCATGGACCATGATCTTTACTTAATATCCTAATGATTTTTGGCATAAAAGAAAAATCGATAATTTTGACCCACACAATGTTTTTTTGGCTTTTACTAAAAATGCTCCTGTGCTACTTAAGACTGGTTTTGTGATCCAGGGTCACAATTAATAAATTTGGTAGTGCATGTTTACTATAACAAAACCATGGTTTATTTTTTATGAGGGAAATGTCAGTCAAAGTTCTGTGCATGGGTCATTTCCTCATTTAACTGTGTCATTGCACATCTGCCTCCGGATCCCAGAGGTTAAGCGAACTGTGTAGAAATGTCGTTTTGCTAAAGGCTGTTGTAATGACAGATCAGAATATCTGTTTCCTTTTTGGCCTGCCTAATTAATAAAATCACATATTATTTTATTATGTAGTTTTTTTTCTTCTTTGTAAGCTAATTCTCCTTTACTGCATTTAAAACACAATACATTCCAAACTATACAAGTGTATATTTTATAATTTCAATATTTACTACAAATATAATACGGAAAAGTGATATGCTTAAAAAACTCCAAAATAGTCACTGGTTAAACATATTTTATAATGTAATGAAATCTTTGCATGAGAAGGTCAACATGTGTAGTTCCCGTCTTGGTCGGTGAGTTTGTTTAGCCATGTACTGTAATGTCTGGATCGAAGTATATCTGTATTAATTGCAGTCAGGTCTCTCTCTGCCCTTTAAAAACCTCAACCTTCGTGTCCGATGCAAATGGAAAATGTGATTACAACCCAGACAGTGATGAAAGCTGAAGGTCACCCCATTTCACTTCTTTATTCATGCACAATTGTGTTTTGTGAAGGCTCGTAAAGTGAATTTATGACCCGTTGTCATTTAACCTTTTAATGAGTTTGTCATATCATTTCAGTTGTCCTCACTCCCCACACCACACATGGAATTTAAAATGAGGAGTCTGAGCAGGCGCACATACTCTTTGCTATGTGATTACATTCAGCTTTTGTCTGAAGGACATTTTTTCTCATCAGTTTTGTTTGGGTTCCATTGCAGTCCAGGGTCACTTTGGTGATCACATGATGTTCCACCAAGAGCTACAACATATCGAGAATAACATTTAGACTATGAGCTGTGCTGCCACCGAGAGATAAAAGACTGGAGGAAAGGCTTTGTGGTTACTGATGGTTTTTGTGGTTTTCTGAAGAACAGCAGCCTTATAGTTTCATTTCAATTATTCGGAAGAAATTTTTTCTGCATTCAGGTTATACTACTTTATAAAGGTTAAATATAATAATAACAGGTCCTTCAGGTCTTTACCCGTTTTCTTGCCTTGACTGAATTCAGCATCAGTGCTAAAATACACATATATACGTATATAGGAGGCTATGACGCACAATGGCTAATGATCAGCACTATTAGAAGTTAACCATGAACTTTATAATTGTCAGATCTTTTACTGGAACAATGGAATAAATCAGTTTGCTAGGAAAAAAACATTAAAATACCAAATAACCTGTATAATCCTAAACAACACAATACTTTGTATAATTTTCTTGAGCTTCATTTAACATATTTTACCATGTTAAAATCTATAATTTATAATTCTTATGTTAGTGCAGAAATGCAAGTGTGATTTATTTCTTCTGTACAGTTTTAAGTGACCTGTAATAGATATTTTTTTATATGTATTAAAATAATTCTTATCTTTAGGTCAACAGTCTTCTTTCTGAGAAAGAATCATCAACTCATCAATCAATTTTATTTAAACCCAAACTTCTAGCAAGACTTATAATTGTCTCAATTAATGAAGCTGAATCTTGTTTTGCAGCTTTGGGCCTAACTAAGCACGTAAGCATAATTAGTTGTTATGTAACATAATAAAATAATTAAACAATAAGTAATTAGCAAGTACTCGTTATGCAAACGGTTTATTTTCCTGTTGAAAGCACATGATGTAACGTTGATGTTGGGTGCTATTTGTAGACCCACCAGATGGCGCTAGTTAGCAGACCAAACAGTTCCAGGATTAAAAAAAATACTTTTATGATGGCATATTTATTCTACTAAAAATTACTAGAATATTACTATTCTAGTAAACCAATAACTAGATAAGTGTAGAATACATTATGTGAACGATTGTTTTTAACATTTTATATGTATTTCAGTGGGCTTTCTGCCCCAAGCCCTGGCCTATGACTTTTTTCTTTACCTGATAATTAACAAAAATCATTTTAATCTAAAAATAGGTCTACTTCCTATCATCACTCCTTTACAATGTGCAGACTTTGGCTAAATTCATGGTGTTTATAATATTGCGACACTAGAAAGGAAAGCCGTCATTTCCTGCCAGAGCTGAACGAGTGTTATGGGAACAAATGGAGTAGATGGCAGGCGGAGGAGAGGCAGATATACTGGCAGTGTGATCTACAGCAGTGCTGAGGAGACATTCACACTGTTTAAAGTAAACAGAGCAGAGGAATTGAGCTTATCACAACACAAGAGAAAACATTTAGATGGAGAGAGATTCCAGAGTGCTGACGTGTCCTTAGATACAGACGGTTAAAGACAGATAGATTTCTGCTAGCAATTATTTGAGCATTTACATGCTCAGGTTATAAAGAGAGAAATGCATCCTTACCTATCCTGATTCCTTACCCTATCCATCATCATTAGTCCGAGATAAATATTCAGAAAATTGGTAATGCTGCCAGTGGGTGCGCTGGTGTTTGTCACAGTACGAATGTTTTAATGCTGTTTATCAAATCTGGCCACTTAAAGGCAGGAGAGCAGTCGATGGTCCACTCTGATGAAAAGGTAATGTCATTAGTTCAGCCTGTGATTGGCAGATCCAGCCAGAGTGAGGCATCCTGGGATTGATCATCTGCCCTTGGCACTATAAGGCTGGGCTTAAAAAAAACACTTACTGGTTTATTAAATATTGATACTGACTTTCCTAATATGCTGACCTTCATACTTTTAATTTCTTAATTTATAATTAAAGTCTGTATCTTGTCAAAGTACTTTATTCCAAATAAATTTCAAACTGTGTTAATGGATGAAATAGCAATGGCGTTGTTTAGTTTAGTTTAGTTTAGTTTAGTTTAGTTCTTGTAAACCACGTGTCTTTTAACATCCTTTTGTGAAAACATGACATTAATAGTATAGGAAAATACATCAGTCATTTCCCAACAACTTCTGCACCCACTAAAGTAATGTGTTGTTAGCGCCCCCTGTCAGCAAAATGTATGCAACAACTTTTAGACTCTTAGGATAAATGAATTGTCCACAAGAAGTCAAGATGAATGTCATACTGGAATCGTATACATTTGTTATGGTCTGTTATAGTCAGATTTAAGGTTTAGTCACTTTTAAATCGTTATCAGAGATAGAAGCCATATGGATCAATAATGTTCCTCCAACAAGCAAAATATTTTTTTTCCATTCAATCTCTAAAACATTTGAAACCCGTAAAATAATTCAGGAGTCCCAGTCATCTTTAACATTTAGCATAAGCTTCTTGTACTATCAGATACAGTAAATGTATTTTAATTGATTGCAGTGGATTGTTGACTGTATATAATATTTTATAATGTTTTATGAAAATATAAATGGATTTCATATACATTAGTTCTGAGTCTCAGGAGTGACAAACCAGACTTTAAACTAAGGAGGTCTATAGTAAATAGAGGGAATGTATACAAGTAAAAATCATTTCAAGTAGTTTAGGCCTCATTTTAATATCTAAACTATTTTGGTAAATTGTGGTGTAGGTGTTTTCCCAGTCAATAATAAATAAAGGGCCTATAAATAAATACATTCTTCTGCTATGAAAGTACCAAAATTGGTAAAAATGCAGAAAAGATGAACATTTTCTTTTATTTGGAATTAAAAAATATATATATAAACATGCATGCACAGGGAAAGATTTTATTGTATTTGTAAAACTCTTATCACTTTAGTACAATGTACATGTGAGATGAGTGATTATACTGTATGAATCTTCTCAAGCGATCTGCACTAATCTTAATACAGTGGTTTATCATTTCA
This sequence comes from Triplophysa rosa, assembly GCF_024868665.1. NCBI lineage: Eukaryota > Metazoa > Chordata > Actinopteri > Cypriniformes > Nemacheilidae > Triplophysa > Triplophysa rosa. Next base: position 3,244,022 of record NC_079897.1, read on the forward strand.
AGTTTAAAATATATTTGTTCATGTTAAACTAAACTAATGTGAACATGTGATTGGAAAAAGCAGATTAAAGGAAATGAAATACATCATTGTGTGTACTCAGCAGTAGGGTAACGCTGCTTTTCTTTTGATTAGATTGGTTGTGCAGAACATGCTGAAATACGGTATATCACATCCATTCACCCATCACCCCCTGCAATTTCTTCATCTTCTCCTGCCACTCCTTGTTCCGAAGTTCCAGGTCATCATTCTTGAAGGCATAATAGCTCATCATAGTGATGTAGCCAATGCGGAACAGGGAGGCGAGATGCGTGCAGAGGTCTTTCATGACTTGCTTGTCACCCTGTGCACACTCCAAATACACTTCAAGAACAGGCCGGCTGAAGAGCTTACGTATCCCCACCACACCCTCATAAAGGTTGTTCATGTTTTCGTCATCTTTGTTAATCTCGTAACGCTCTATGAATTCATCCATCTTGAGCTGCAGGCACTCTGGCTTCGCCTCCACCATCTCCATATATGATCTGAACTGGTTGCCAAGGTTTCTTTCGATCTCTGTGTACTGGTTGTCCACCTCTCTCTTCTTGATGTCCAGCAGGATTTGATGGTTCTGCTTTGATATAACATCCAGCGTTTGGTTCATGTTTTTGAATTCACACTTGAGGTTCTTCATCAAATCTTCATCGTCCACATGGTGCAGCACCACCTGGATGATAGGGCTGGCCACATTAAAGATGGGATTGAACGCCCCGGCTGCTGATGAAATGGCAGCCGCAAATTGTAGAACTTTTTTAAAGACTTTCTTCACCTTTTCTTGGTCAATCTTATTGTCACCCATGGTGTCTGGAGAAAGATGAATCAGTGATAATACTGACCTGAAGAAAAAAAAACCTTTTATAATAAACATAATTGTGCTTTCAACTTTTTCAAATATTTTATTAGAAGAAAGGAAGAAAAGGCAAAGACTAACTGCCATGATTTTCTGAGTAAAGAAGTAAGAGATGGTCCGCAAGACATAATCAGACAAGACTATCCTTTCTTTAGATACTGCTAACTATGTTTAACTTTTCAGAACATTTTTAGATAATATTCATTCACACTATGATGGAAAAGACATAGGCCTGCTGCAAGAGGAAGGTAAATCTCAGATGAGAGCTCTTTCATATCTCTATTATTCTTTTTTTTTTACTTTTGCTTAAATCGCTTGCATCTTAAATATTTCTCTTGAGAAAAGACCCCAAAAATGTCACAAATGTCTCTGTTACAGTTTCAGAAGAGATCTCAACATTATCACATCAGTATGAACTCAAATATTTGTCATCAGATTTACCCACATCCAGATTATTTAACCTCTTTAATACTTCATCTACATTCAGTTTACACTTCCATCATTTGTTTGAGTTTAAAGGGACAGTTCACCCGAAAATGAAAATTCTGTCATGAATTACTCTACCCTAATTTGTTCCAAACCTGTACAAATTTCTTTGTTCTTTTGAACACAAAGTAAGATATTTGGAAGAGTGTTAGAAAATGAGATTTTTGGGGCACTATTGACGACCATTAAAATGGTGGTCAAAGGTTCCCCAGAACTGTTTATTTTCTAAAATGCTTCAATATATTTTCTTTGGTGTTCAACAAAAAAAATCTACTAAGGTAGTCAATGGTGCCCCAGAAATCTCAGTTTGCTAACATTCTTCCAAATATCTTTCTTTGTGTTCAACCAAACAAAGAAACATATGCAGGTTTGTAACAACTTGAGGTTGTTTAAATCATGACAGAATTTTCATTTTGGGGTGAACTATCCCTTTAAGTCTTAGGTGATACTTAAATGAAACACAACCGAGAACTTCCTCAAGTCTCCTGAACTATAAGTCACAACCCCTTTCCTGGGTTTGCACAACAGGGGCATTGAAGCATTTTCCCTTGACAGCTGAGAAAGAATCACACAGTTCACACCAAACACCTCTAAATTCAAACCTGCTTATGACAATCTAACATTCAGATTATGTGTAATGTTCCTCCTGTTCACATTGGTCCAGAGCTTAGCTTAAATGTCAGTGATGCTTTGGCCCCGTTTGTCTTTCACTTCATCCTTGTCGTCTTCTGTTACTGAGGTGTAGGCTATCAGCACTATAAGACCGATGCAAGGTGAGCCACGTGACTGCACCTGGCCTCCATCACTCTTCTGTTTCTATTAAGGCCTTGCAAATAGAGATCCAGTGCCAATAATTAAACACATCTAAACTCAAATTCTGCTCAGATACGCCTCATAGGTCTTGATAAAATCCTTTATTGAGTTCAGACTCTCCACGACACGGATATTTGATTAACTTCTCATATTTGCCAAAAGTGTTGTTGATTTTAGTGATGCGGATCTGAAGGGTCTTGCTTGGTCTTCCTTGCCTTCCAGCCTTTCATGGATCTAAATTCATGTTACAGAATGCATGTTCAGTAAAAATGGAGTAAGCTTACCTGTGTCTGTAGTTGTTCTGTTCCTAATGGTACTGCTGCTGAACAAGCAGCCACCATTTATCTGTCCGCTCTGAGAAACAGCCCCTCCCTCTCTGCCATTCAAATTCTGATTTGTTTCTATAGCTTTTTTATAATTTTGCATTGTTGCTAAGCATTTTAACAGAAAATATTTTTATTTTGCACAAACAGTTCAGACAAAAGAAAAAACTGAGATAAAAACAGGATTATTTTCAAATAAATGACAACTTTGCTCATTCATAGGTCAGGAGTTTGCTTTTAACTTAGTCTCAGATATTTCTTCTAAAATTGCAAATCTAGATTTGATTAAATTTGATGAGAATGGTTTGAGTTCATATTGAAATCTTTAACAATCACGACTTTTCATTGCAGACCTAATTGGCAAATCCGAGCTCGGTTTGTGACATTGTTGACATAAACTCTCATGGAGACATTTGTGAGATTTCGGGCTCTTTTTCTCAAGAGAAATATGTGAGATGCAACAGACTTGAACATAGTTCTCATATTCATAATCTCATCGATGTCTAGGCGAAATACTGTAACTGTAAGATATATTTTCTTGGGTAATACCATATGATACACATAAGCATTACTAACTGTAGAAATATTTAAGTGAGATTGTAATCGAACTGTTATATTTATAATAATATACAAAATGTTTGTGTTTTACAAACAAACAAAATTGTGCAAAATTATACAGAAAGCAGTCCTTTATGCAAATTATTAAGACTTCCATCTCATATTGTTTGCTGTGTCAAGTGCCGCATACAGTATTCATTGTTCTTTAATGTGTGGCGATGATGTTTAGTTTCTGGCTGAATACGTGTAAGGTCAAGAATAAGGCCATGATCATGACAGAATCCCATCGCTCTTCTGGTTGAAGCAGGCTACGGCTCTGGTGGCATAAGGCTGAGCATCTGGCTGAATCACAGCAGGGTTTGTCTGTGTCAAGTGTCCTCAGGAATCTGATGATGTGACATAGACACAACAAGCTGAGGTTAGCATAAAGGCCACTTACGTAAAAATAATAGGATTTGATGTGTCATGTAAGGCCAATGAGTTTGTGGGCCTTGAAAAACACAAGCGTGTACATTTATCAGGAAACCATTGTAATGTTCAATTAAATACAATATGCAGTGTTTTTGGTAATCACAATTATAAAATAAATGTGTTCATAAAAATAAACAATCTCTAGTTTTGATCCCTGCTTTCAAGCCAAAATAAAATAAACAGTGCCTTATCAACTTATCTCTGTTTCTTCATTCAAGATTACATTATAACTCAATAAAGTACATGACTTCCATTATGAATATCCTTGGATTAAAATCAAGGTTTCTGCAGAATCACAAACAGCGTGTATAAAAAAAAACTTTAATAAACAAAAGTTAATCTTTGTTAAACTCAAAAAGCACTTTGATGCAATGGCATAGTACAAAGTCTTTAAGCATTGATTCTGAAATGACAACACATGAGTGTGTTAGTTTGTCCTTTTTTAATGTTCAATTTCAAACCTGCAAGACCTTTTGAAAGAAAATTATTTTAAAAATACATTGTTGTTTACACTAAATAATGAAGTTGTTTTTTCTCTTTCTGCAAGGTATGGTTTTATAAAGGACAATAATTTCTGCTATTTAGCCAAGAGAAACTTATCACTACTTTATGGTCGTATCACATTATGACTCAATAAAGTATATGACTTTCTTCTAAATATTATTAGATTAAATCAAGGTTGCTGCCGAATCACAAACAGCATCCCTTTAAAAAATTAAAGTTAATCTTTGTTTGACTCTAAAAGCAGATTTAGGAGGGTGATAGGACAATAAGTCACATGTTCTGCACGGGCCTGCACGAGTACAATTATGATATGACTCCTAAATTAAAAGCTATATTATCAGTATTTCTTTAGTGTGGATTACATCTTTATCAGAATGACTCTTTAATGAACATTACTTTAGTTTCACATGAATATTACTGGATTCAAAGATAGGTTTCTGCAGAACCATAATTCAATGATATGTCAATCATTCCTTACTTAAAGAAGACACTTTTTAAGAAGGACAGAAACTACATAAAAAAACAAGGTTGTTAAATGTCTGGTTATGTTTCGGTATTCATGAAACACAAACAGGCGTTTCTTGTCATTCCTACTGTTTCAGTAGGTGTATGAGGAAAATCGTGTATGAGGAAAGCCAGGAAGATCATCAGTGATTCCAGCCACCCGAATCACAGGCTGCTCTTCTTGCTACCTTCGGGCAGAACAACCGGAGCATCCGGTCCCGCACAAACCGGCTGAAGGACAGCTTTTTTCCTCAGTAATAATATTATTTCGTCTTAACTGTGCGTTGTCATGGTACATAGAGCATTTCAGAAAGTTTCACATATCCTGCAGTGAACGCGCCAAGATTATTGAAGCAATCTTCGGTGAAATGACGCGCGCACAGTAAAACCCTGGGGTTATACTCCTTTGGTATCGTTTGAAAAATGAATTGTAACCATTGTTCCCTCAGAGGTTCTTCCTTTGGTAGCTGAAATAAGACGGACTTAGTTTCACAACGTAGAACACAGGTTCTAGACATGGTACACACGCATCACGAACGAGCGACAGCGTTTTGGGGGAGGAGACTAGTGAAGTTTTCGCGGCAGTCCCAGCAAAACGTAGGCGGGGACTATGTGTAGTGACGTATAGATACGCGGCGGTTAGAGACTCGGACTAGCTCATGTCTTGTTTGCATGTTTCAGAGTCGACTCCCATTTTTACAAGCCAATAACTTTATTTATTCACCTTCGGACTTACAACTTGGCAGACAGCTTACTTTCAAACACGGCAACATAACACACTGCATGAAATGTAATTTTCATGATCTCATGCTACTTACTCTTTAAGATTCTGTAAACTCCATTAACATTGCTTGTATGGTCTTACTCTTTCTGTAACATGTACTGTATTGTATTTAACCTTTCTCAGTGTTTTTCTTTGTGTTTTGTTTATCTTCCTGTAAAGCTGCTTTGAAAAAATGCAACATTGTTAAAAGCGCTATATAAATAAAATTGAATTGAATTGAACATATGCTGCTGTCTTTGAGGTCAAAATTCATTTGGTGTCAGAATTGTCGACAGACAGTTCTGTATTGAGAGCCTGGAGGATCAACTTCAGAAAACATCAGAAGAACAAAAAGGGGACACACACCATGTTGACCCTCTACTGAAGCTGTTCCCAAACATTTTTATTATAGGATCCACCTAGACAGGTATAATCTATTTTGTGACCCACCAAATATTCAAAATGTAAATATGGGGAAAAAAAACAGATTCATTCTCTCTTAGCAGAGTGTAGCTTTTATTTACCGTGTCATTGTACAGTATAATTAAAATGTAAGTTTAATTGCAATAACAAAAGCCATTGTCATGCTTGTCATTAATTGGACTAAACGTTTTTTCTTTGTCATTCACCGCAACAGCCTATAATGATTTTGAGTGATCCACAGTTTGAAAACCCTTGTCTTAAACCACAATAATTCCGCCTCAGTACTTCAACACAATAAAGATGTGTTTGTTCCTGTCCTTCACAACGTTAAAGATCAAACCATCCAGAACCAATCATTGCTATATTATCACTATTTTATCAAGATGACTCATTAATGAACACGATTTTAGTTTTAGTTATAACCAGATTAAAATCCGGGTTTCTGCAGAACCATAAACAATGTGGCTTTAAAACTTGTAGGTAATCTTTGTCAAAGACTTATTTGAGAAGAAGAGTAGAAACTGTAAATAAGAGGATATGGACCACGTTTCCCATCTTCCCTGCAGGCTGCTGAAGACACAAGCATTTTTCCTGATTCATCCAGAGGGGACTTGACCTCTGGGACAGGGGGTGATGTCCCCCTGAGTTAAAATTTTTAACCCTTTAAATGATGGATGTTTTAGGCTCTGAATATCAGCATGTATATATCTTACATCTTGTTAATCAATTAAATTAAGTTATATTCATTTTCAACAAAACTATGTGTTAGGTCAACCACGGTCACAGAAAACATGGCCAGATTTGTTAGTGAGAGATCAGCTTTAATCTGATGAAAATATATGGAAGACGACGACAAACATTTATTTTTATTTGGAATCCCATGCATCAATGAATCCAGAACAATTCTATCAGGAGTGTGCATTGAGGCGTGAAATTTGGTTTTGTGTTATAATGTTTAACCTGTAAAGACATTTTACTGCAGGACTACAAAAGCATTTGAAAGAATGTGTTTAGCTGTTGACTATGGCTTTTCTATTTTTCTCCTTGTTTTTTTCAGAGTGAACAAAGACATGGAAGTTTTCAAACTTTATAGAGTAGTGCCGCTCATCAGAGAAGCTGCAGGAGAAGCCCAAATCTTTACACGAGGTCTTGACCGTGTGCACCACACAATGAGGGATTGTCACAAAAATCTGTTTGGACATCATCGCCATTGAGGACTTTTTAAATATACATTTATTCTGTTCCAAAAACAGAATAAGGGTCAGTATCAGGGCTTTATCAATGGGTTCAGGTGATGCGCTGTAGGAGATCACAACATTTAATTTCTCATCCGACACAGACACCACAAACTGATTATTTCCCATCAAACCCTGGAAGTCTTTCTTGTTGGCGAACAGGCCTGTGGGAGAGTTAAAGACACGGACTGACCAGCACACCCAGTCGTACTTCTTTTTTAAATGGTCCATCAACATGTCAGCCAGTTGCTGGTTGTTTTTGTCAGCACGGCCTCTCACGATACGCTCAGCATCCAGCTCAGCTTGTGTGGGAAAGCTGTTGATGCATTCTTCGATAGCCTCGTCCATTTTAGACTGGACCACTTTCATTTTCTCGCCCCAATCTTGACGTAAGTCCTCCTCTTTACCAGAGCCTTCCATGGCTGTATATCCCAGTAAGGTGATCAAACCGATGCAAAACAGGTTCTTTAGCATAGCGCAGAATTCCTCCACCGCCCTGCGGCTCTTCTGCTCGTAATTCAGCGTGATCTCCAGCACAGACTCTCCAGAGAAGTTATTCCCTGTTACAGCATCATACAGAGTGTTGAGGTTGTCTTTTACACCCGTCCTCTTGAAGCTGGCCATGAACATGTCCTTTCTGGACTCTCTGGCCTGATCTTTGGCTTTGAAGATGTCCGTAAATTTGCGGAAGTGGTTGTTCAGGTTGTTCTCCACGGACGAGTAGACATGATATGCTTGACTTTTCTTGAGCTCCTCGATAATCTGCTGGCTCTCTTCAGAAACGGCAGCAAGGCGATCTTGTAACTTCTGTAACTGTTCCTGCATGAACTGGACGTCTTTGCTTTCTACGTTACCCATCGCCAGCTTCACAGAATGAGCTAAAATGGAGAAAATGGGAGAAAGATCTCCAGCGATGCTGGCCATCACTTCAGCACCCTGCTCGATGACGTCCACGATAAGATCCTGGTTCTCTGAAATGCAATTCTTCAGCAGATCAGTCATCTTGTGAGAGATCGTAGGCCAAAAATATCTGTAAAAAATACAACATCATTAAAAAGACCCAAAGCAACAGAGTTAAACTTCAAGCATTGTACTAAAGTCCTGAGATCAGAAATAAAGATCCGGGCTATTAGATACTGTATCAAGTTAATTGCATGAATGTGATGAAATTAAGTTGTTACAAAGTTTTGTTGAAAAAAATGAAAAGTATCAACTTCGGGATGTTTTCCATAAAATGATGACAATTGTGAAAATACATTAAGAGTAAGAAAGAACCAAATTAATGCAAATTGTAGAGGTAAAATAAACTGTTTTAGGTACATTTTTGAGAAATGACTGAGTTCATATTAAGATCTTCAATAATATTGCTGTAATTGCAGATTAATAGTGGCATTTGTGAGATGTAAAATCCATTAAATCTCCTTGATTTCTAGGAGAACTAATTAAGACATTAAAGAGATCTCATCTGGGATTTTTCTGTTTTATAGGATTGAGTGACTTGGACAAGGAGCTAAATTAATTTTTTATTGTAGATCACAGTTTCATTGTAAATGCAATTTATATAATAAAAACCACAGCATTTGGCAAAAATTTGGGTTAATATAATACATTTTGTAAGGGAATTTGATATGCCTGTATGAACAGGAAACAACTGGATGCCAAGTTATTTCAAAAATAATTTTATGACAATGTGACAAAAGACAAAAAAGATAAAAGGCTTACCGTTAGTCTGGTGAAATGTTTCAGCTCAGTCCAATTGTGTCTAGCTTCTCAGGGTCTACATGTGTATATACAGTGAGGGAAATAAGTATTTGATCCCCTGCTGATTTTGTAAGTTTGCCTACTTACAAACAAATGAAGGGTGTATAATTTTTATGGTGGGTTTATTTTAACTGATAGACACAGAATATTAAAAAAAATCAGGGGAAAAAAATGTTATATAAAGGTTATAAATTGATTTGCATTTCAGTCAGTGAAATAAGTATTTGATCCCCTACCAACTAGCAAGAATTCTGGCTCCACAGATTGGTTATGTGCCTATATGGACCACAGATTAGTCCTGTCACTTTAAGAAAGTACTCCTAAATCAGCTTGTTATGTATATAAAAGATGCCTGCCAACAGAATCTGTATCTTCCAGTTCAACCTCTCCAACACCATGGTCCAGACCAAATAGGTTTTAAAGGATGTCAGCGACAAGATTGGAGACCTGCACAAACCTTGAATAGGCTACAGACAGAAGCTTGGTGAGAAGGAGACAACTGTTGGTGTGATTATTTGGAAATAGAAGATATACAAAATAACTATCAAATGCCCTTGTTCTGGAGCTCCCTGCAATATTTCCCCAATGGGGTAAAGATGATCATGAGAAATGTTAAAGATCAGCCCAGAACTACACGGAAGAAGCCTGTTAATGATTTCAAGACAGTTGGGAACACAGTTAGCAAGCAAAACATTGGTAACACATTGGTAACACGCTATGCCACAGTAGACTGAAATCCTGAAGCACCCGCAAGGTCCTCCTGCCCAAGAAGGCCCGCCTGGCTCGTCTTAAGTTTGACAATGAACATAAAAATGATTCAGAAAAGGCTTTGGCGAAAGTGCTGGCACTGCTGTGAGACCAAAATGGACTCCTGTGTTTGGAGGGAGAGAAATGCTGACTATGAGCCCAAGAACATCATGTCTACAGAGAAGCACAGTGTTGGAAACATTCTGCTTTAGGGCTTTTTCTCTGCTACAGGTATACAGGATGACTTCACCGCATTGAGGGGCTGAGGGACGGGCCCATGTACCGTAAAATCTTGGACGAGAACCTCCTCCCCTTAACTAGGTCACTGAAGATGGGTCATGGATGAGCCTTTAACATGACAAAGACGCAAAACATATTGCCAAGACAACCAAATAGTGGCTTAAGGAGAAGCACATTAAATGTCCTAGCCAGTCTCTAGACCCTAGTCCTATAGAACCTCTGTGAAGGAGGCTAAAACTCCAATTTGCTGAGCGACAGCCAAGAAACCTTAAAGATTGACAGAGGAGTGGACTAAATGTATCCGGACACATGTGCAAACCTGGTGACCAACTATCAGAAATGTCTGACCTCTGTGCTTGCCAACAAGGGTTTCTCCACAAAGTACAAAGTTATGTTTTGCTTGGGGATCAAATACTTATTTCACTGACTGAAATGCAAATCAATTTATAACCTTTATATAACATTTTTTCCCCTGATTTTTTTAAATATTCTGTGTCTATCAGTTAAAATAAACCCACCATAAAAATGATAGACCCTTCATTTGTTTGTAAGTAGGCAAACTTACAAAATCAGCAGGGGATCAAATACTTATTTCCCTCACTGTATATCCTCTCACCTGTGGCACTCCTACTCTAGATTAACTCCATCCCCTGCAAAATGTATAAATATTAAACCACTCCGAAAGATGAGAGACTTGCATTTTTGATTTGAGCCGTAAGCACCACACCACAACACATCACAATAACAACAACAACCACTTAACATCACATTAAGTTTGCTCACGTGTTCACTAAACACAAAGCAACAGCAACACCTTGGCAACATTTTACAACATCCTATATAGCACTGTGGTGTCCCTCATGTTTCCTTTCCAGCATGTAAAACCATCTTTTTCTCTATTGACCTCTTTGTCTGAAGTGTTTAATCTATAATATGTGCCATTTTTAAACTCTGTTGGCCACATATATACATTAGTCTGCATATTTAAATAAACAAGTATATACTAATTTGTAAAAGTAGTGTTTATGTTTTTGATGGTTGCAATTCATGAGAATTGCCCAGTGACTTTTATTTGTAAAATCTATAGGCATAAAGCATGCTTAGGACATTAATGCATACAGTTAAGTCTGACGTTCTTCAAACAGGTTTGTCCTCTTAAAACTGATGTTTTAGGTGAACCTTCCAAAAATGACATCATTCCATAAGATTCCTTTACTCATTCGGTTCCCCTGTGGTGGAATGAACTACTAGCCTCCACCCGAACTGTCTGTCTAAAAAAAAGCTTGTTGTTCATTCTCTCCTTTGCTTACTCCAGCTTTAATCCTCCTAGTAGCATGGCCTTGTAAACTAGCGGTACCGTTTAGTGTGTTGACAAAATGTTTATAGGCTCTCCTACTTGTAAGTCGCTTTGGATAAAAGCGTCTGCCAAATGAATAAATGTAATTCTACATTTCTAGGACTGAAAAGTAATGGACTGAAAGTAAATAGTGACTAATAAATGTCAAATTTCAAATTCAATTTTGTTATTCAATTATTTGAAAGAATATTATTTGAAGATTTTTACACAATGCAGAAATAGCTTAGCAACTGCCCATCATCATGTTACCAGCCATTCGTTACCACATTTAATGGTAAACCATTTTATAATATAATTATTCATATTTACACGTGTTGTTTGGAAAACAACAAAGCCAAAATACATGTTATTTTGAACACCTGTCAATGGAGAAACATTGCAGTATATAGCACATACCAGAAGCGGGTGGTATAAAAGTCATGCTTTTACAAATGTTATAATGTGAGGAAATCTTTGCATTATATGTCCCAAGACAACACCCAGGTCATGTGTTTTGTTTTCACGTTCCATGTTGGTGAGCTTGTGTAGCAGTGTAACTGCAGTTAGCTTTCTCTTTGCCCTTTAAATAGCCCAACTCTTGAGTTCTGTGCAAATGTGATTACAACCCAGAGATGTCACGGCCGGCCGGTGGTGGAAGAACCCAAGTGCAGGCAGGAGGTGGTGAAAAACAATGACTTTTAATATTAAACACAAAGAAAAACCCACACGGGGGCAAAATAACAATGCCACGGGAAATATAAATCACAGACTCAACAGGAACAATAAACTACTAACTGGACTAACACAACACTTGACATAAATGACATATACAGTACTAGATAAACTATACTAACAGATGGAACAAGGTACAATGACAAGACCAGGCTTGGAATCAAAATGAACAGGCACAGGATAATGAACACCAGGGCTTTTTAAAGGGGCAGGTGACAAGGATCAAACACTAAGGGGACGCTAACGAGGGAACGAGAGGGCGGGGCTTAAAGACGCGACACTGGAGAGAGGAAGGCCAAGTAGGCCAAAACTGCTTCTCTCCACATTAAACAAGGGATCCTGCCGTGATTCTGCCACAAGATCAAGAAAGACATGACAAGATGAGGCAGAATCATGACAAGAGAGTGATGAAATCTGAAGGTCAACTCATTTATTTTCTTTATTAATGCAGAAATGTGTTGTTCTGTGAAGGCTGATGATGCCATGTCAGCCATAGAAAAAAGGGCTGTGTGGTTACAGAATGTGTTTGTGGTTTTTCTGAAGAACGGAAGCTTTAAAGATAAGCCTTAGCCTCAAGGTTTATGATGGTTAAATATTTATTTCATTATATGACCCTGTTTGTTTAGCTACTTCTTATTATAAAGTTTTATCAAGTCTTATAAAAGTTTAGGAGATCAGTTTTAAATTACTCATATGTTGGTATCTGCATCTGCAGAATTCCTTGGAACTCTCTGAAGATTTCTGAAGACTTGGAACACACAACTCAATTCTTTGCATGTTTATTATTTACATTTATTAAATACATTTTTAACCCTGTTATATATATATATATATATTTAAACATTTTACCTTTTAAAATCTGTTCTGTTATATTTGTTTTGCCCAAGGTATTAAGGCATCTCTTGGTCATATTTGCTCGACATGAGTTTTATTTTTCCAGTCTCTTACTTTGTTTTCAAATAAAAGGGTTACATTTCCATATCCCAGGTTTTTCACCTACGATGTTTTTGTCTGCCCTTCACATCCAGACAATAAAACCCCAATCCTAAAATAACCACCAAGAGTAATTTAAAGTGCACTTTATTTTGATTTCTAACTCGCCCTCTACAATATGGCAGTGCCCAGCAACGTTCAATGAGGCGTCTATTGGTTGTAAAGGGTCCTAAAAACACACCTGTGACCCCATTAGTTTTACTGAACCATTGTGTCCGTGTCCTTGAGAGCGCGTGCACGCGACAGGAAGTAAGATCGCAAGTCTGTCCAATGTCTTAAAAACGCGTCTTAAAAATGCAGTGCCCTTAACGCACACTAAACCCAAACTATCTTGAATACCGCTTCCGAGCGGTATTCAGGGCTAAGTGTATCCCATCATGCATCACGTTCTGGATATATCAGGAGACTTTTTGCTCTGGTCTCGCGAGATGTTGCGGAAAGCTTTCCAGTGCAAGTTATACAACTACTTTTTAAGGTTATATCTATTTATTCTATGTTTGGCTAACATGTGTTTTTCTTTTGTTTTTGCTTTTTGGGTACAGCTGCTTTGATACAATACAAATAAAGCACTATAAAAATAAATCTGACTTGACTTAAGTATATAATTAGATATTACATATAATTTCGTAGTAAAACGTAGTGTTACACATTTTATTGGTGAAAACTCCAGACTTATGTATTTTGTAAAACTGATTTTTATCACATAATCAGAAACACCACATTAATTAACGTTATATGTTTGCACTTGCTAAGTGTGTCCCATCAGGTTAGAAATACTACATGCTCACTTGGGATTTTCACACCCACTAGAACACTAGGGCCAAAAACAGGAAATACGTCATGAAAGTAGTTAAGTGGTCAAGTGCAAAGACCGCAAGTGGGGGTATTTGGACGCAGCCATAATCGAGCACATACCACAAACGGAGACGGGGGCGGGGCCGTATTTCACCTCTTGTTTGAAAAACGTGCTACTGATTCCACGTCTCAAACCAAACAGCGATTGACAGCGTTCTGATCCAATGCCGTTAAGCAGAGTGACAGTATTGCACCCCAATAGTGATAGGGCAGTATCACACTTACTGCCACCCGTTTAGACACGCTACTGCTGTAAAGCCGTAGTTTGACAGGGAATTAAGAAAAATTTAATATTTTAATTTTTTTAGGTCTATTAGCTGTTAGGATTAGGGTTAGTCACTGTAAACAACAACTTCTTGAGGTTTATTCCTTTACTTTAGCACGCTTAGTGCACTGCTAAATTGTGAAGGTCAAAATGTTTGAGATAGTTAATGAAATGAAAGAAGGTGGGGTTTACTAGTGACGCAAGCGCTTCAGACTTCATCCCGGCCCCGGTGGAAAAACATACTTTAGGTGAGATGTAACCAGCAATATATTTGACAAGCTGTTTGCAACAAAAACTGTTAAACAGTAAAGGTGGATTCACGCGGTGAGCGGTGGAATTGCCGCGCGGCAGCCGCCTTTAAGCCAATGTGGCTGCCGCTGCCGTTCACAAAAAATAAAATAAAATATTTTTATCTTTAGCTGTGCCAGCCGCAAAGAGCTGTGCCTGTGGAAGTTGCGGGATTTAGGATGCACGAGTAAATTCCATTTGCCTGTTGTTTCTGAATATTGCAATCAATCCACCAAAAACATTGTTGCTATACTTTAATAAAACCATGATTCATTTTCACACGGAAGAGTCTACTCACGCCCCTGGCAGCCTGATATCCTTGCAGTAAATTTACACGGAAATGATTTATTAAACTCAAACAGGGTAAAACATTTACCCTGGTATTTGATAATGTATTTATACATTAAAGTCATAGTGTCAAAAAAAAGTATTGTTTACAGTATTTGCAGTATTATTTTAGAGAGATTCCAGAGTAATCAGAACTAAATACATTTTCATATGTTGGGCAACTGAGCTTTTTTATGATGAAGATTCATTGGCTTGAAAGTTCTCTTTGCAAGCAAAATATTCTAAGGATTAAGCGGCAGAAGAGGTAAAAGGATAAACCTAATGCTGTGGGTGAGCTGGTGTGTGTCGCAGTACAAATGTTTTAATGCTTTTTATCAGATCAGACCACTTAAGAGTAGGAGAGCGGTCGATGGTCCACTCTGATGAAAAGGTAATGTCATTAGTTCAGCCTGTGATTGGCAGATCCAGCCAAAGTGATGCATCCTGGGATTGATCATCTGCCCTTGGCACTACTATAATGTTGGGCTTCATAAAATCACGTATTGGTTTATTAAATATTAATATTGAGTTTCCTGGAGTAGGTCGGACTTTTTTTGTTCTTGTGTAACAAACAAAGTCTGTAGTTTGGCTAAAGAATATTCTGAAGAAATGTCCATATGCATGGATGGACCAAATATGAACGTTTCAAAAATTTTGTTTAGTTAATCCTTGTAAACCCAGTGTCTATTTCAACACTGTCCTTTTGTGAAAACATGACATTACTAAAGGAAAATGCACCAGTCATGTTACCATAATTTCTGCATCTACTCAGTTAATGTGTTGTTAGCACCCTCTGCCATCAAAATGTGTACAGTAATAGGGACTTTTATTATTTAACATACAAAAATGATTGCAGTCAAGCGGAACCTGTCATACTGGGATACTATAATAGCAGTCAAGTTTAAGGTTCAGCCACCAAGAAACCTTTATCAGAGCTGGAAGCCAAATGGATCAATACCTCCAACCAGGACAGAAGCCTCAACCACTAATAAATACAAGAGTTTCTATCGGCGAGCCATTTAGCCCCTGAGACAGGAGAATGAAATGGTTGAGAAACCTAGGGACTTTAGAAGAGCCTTCTTATGTTTGAAAGAGGCAATACCAACAAATAAAATGAAATAACAAAAACTTTACAAAAATAAATAACAAGATAAAAAAGACCAAATACACTGTGTTACATTTAGAATGCGTTTAGACCATCTGAATGGACACTAGTATTTGCTGACATCTCTTCATCTTAATGTTGACTTGAAAAAGAAAATGTCCCTTTCAAAATCTGTAAAGCAAGTCAACAAGTTTTTAAGACCATCAGTTGTGTTTGCAGAACCGCATACTGTACTAAGTTAAGGCCTTGCTGGATTGTTCCCTTACTCGGCACTTCAGCGATCTAAAAGACGAGATCTGAAGAGCTGATCACAGCACTCTGGAGCTCTTCAGCTTTATATTAACAGAACAAAACTGTACTCGCCATCTATTACTGCAGCGCCTGGACAGAAAATGCTGACCTACGTACAAATGAAGTAATTTCATTAGACAAGACTTTGAGTGGTGTATGTGTCCACTTCAGCGAGTTTAATAGCAATGAATGTCAACAGTGTTAATGGAAAACATGCCTTACAAAAACTGAAGTTAGATTAATCAGTGGCTCTTCAAAAAACACCAAATCATTAAACTATCCTGAATTGTGACCATGTAAAAATGTCATGGAACTGACATGAATTTTAAAGAGGTTGTTTTAGTCTAACATCATGATTGGCTCTTTGCTGTGCAAGGCATCTTAGTTTCCCGAGACGTCTTGCTTTGGGGCTTTATAAGGTTGAGAAGGAACAGATTCTGTCATGTCTGTTTGAGCTAAAGCAGGTCATCACACAGGCTAAATGGGGAAGCATTATTCTTTGCCAGTTTTGTTTATATAGCACCACATATGTAGTATTGTTCTCTATTGATTTTAAAGGAAATGCAAACATGCATTAATAAAGTGCAGTCAACAATGAGTCAAATAATCTTATATATACAGTATATTAATATTATATTCCTGTCAATAGCTCCTCCAAAAATTGCACATTGGATTTCTAATATGTGGCCAAATTTGATTATAACTTAATTTAAATTAGCAAGAAATTACAGCATAAAGCTCACAACTAGAGTGCTTTTAACTTTGCATTTAACATCTAATTAAAAGTCATAAAATTGTTTTATATGTGGTTTTATAATAATTCTAGGTTGCATTTATGCATTTACTCAGAATGCACACACACATTGACATTCTTATGTTTTTCCCAGTAATGGCATTCTTCAGGAAAACTCGACACAGCAAAGCTCTCCTTGTGACGACTGATAGCGTGAACCAAAAACCCAGATAGCTGTTTGTCCAGGACCTCCACTACAGCTTTGGCATCTCCTTTCTTGGCAGGACCGTCCATCATCTGTTTTACGCTCTCATCGGGCACGGGCTGCGGGTTGCTGCAGTAGGACACCACCAGATTAGTGTCGTTTCCTTGAGACACTTCAAAACATTTCTGTCCGGCCACACACTGAAAGTTTTGTCCAGCTCTCAAGTCTCTATATTTGCTCATGTTAGTAATGACTCTGATGGACCAGCTCACCCAGTCGTACTTCTTCACCAGAAATTCCAGCAGTTCCTTAGCCAAATCTTGGAGGTTTGAGTCCTCTTTCTCCTTCACAAGCCTGTTGATGTCCAGTTCAGCTTGCTCTGGAAATGAACTCACACATCTCTCGATGGTTTCCTTCATCTTCATCTCAATTTCTTGGATCTTCATGTTCCACTCTTGAATCTTCTCTTGCTCGGCCTCTTCGCCCTGAGTGAGAAAGTAATATCCCAGTAAAGGGATTATTCCCAGGCAGAGAAGCTCCTTCAGTCTAACACAGAAGTCTTCCATCATCCTTCGGTTTCTGCCTTCGTATTCTTCCACAACATCCAGAATCGGCTCGCCAAATGTGCCATGTCCCATCAAAGCATCGTAAAGCACAGAGAGGTTTTTATCTCCTCCCGTTATTAAAAAATGCTCCAAGAACAAGCGTTTTTTGACCTCTTTGTATTCAGGTTTGGCTTCCAGAATGTCAATGTATTTTCTGAATTGGTTCCGCAGATTTTCCTCCACAGAGAAGTACTGAGAATCCAAACGTCTCCTCCTGATCTCACAATCAATGTCTGTTAGCTGAGATGAGATGACATCTAGTTTGCTCCTCACAGCTAGAAACTGATCTTTCACATAAATGACCTCTTTGCTCTCCACATTATCCAGCACCAGCCTTAAAACCGGGGAAGCGACCTCAAAAAGAGGACACAGCTCTCCAACAGCGCTGGCCAGAACCTCGGTTCCCCTCTCAAACATCTCCATTAATGCTTCAATGGCGCTCTTCTTCTGGGCTACCACTCGCTCCAGTGGACTGGACATGTCTTGAAAAGGAAAAATCACACAGAATACACACAGAAAAACCTAAGTAATTGTATAAATATATATATATATATATTTAATTTTCATTTTATTAATGTAACTGTAAGTATTTTTTGTAAAGCATAATCTTTGCTCTAAAAACATTTATTCGTGCTAAATTTATATTAAATAGCTGTTAAGAATGAGATGAGACAAAAATGCTTATTTGTTGTTGTGATTCAGATTAAAAATGTTTTTATTTAATATTTTAAGGATGTACTGCTGTGTCTTGGGCATATACATGCACTACATCTATGATTTGAAACATGTTGTCAATTTTTAAAAGGGTCATTTTTCGTTTAGGCGAAGAATATTAATGACATAAAAAAGTACAAATTACAATTTCATCAAATCAAATGACCGTATCACGTCATCATAACACGTAAATAAGGCCACCACTGAATATCGAAATGATAAAATGACTCATCTCTTCAGATTTATACTGCCTAACACGGTACATACTGTATGTTTACATGCTGAATTATATACAGTACATTTGTACATTTAGCGACACACCTTGTAAATGTTTCTAGAGCTCTAACGCAGTCAACATCATTTCAATGTCTTAAATTTGCGCATCCTTCTGACTCACAGCTTTACAAAAAAAAGTAAACAGTTTTCTCTCACCTGGCAGGATGAACAGCTGGTGGGAAGACCTTCAAGACCTCCAAAGATCTCCAAATTAGCACAGTTTCTGGTTCGAGATTGTCGTGATCAGATGCTCAAGGTGAAGTGGTTTGAAGAGAGAGAGAGAGAGGGAGAGAACGAGGGAGGGAGAGAGTTGCGCGCACTGATCTAGGTCCAGGGTGGTTTGGAAAGCGCTGGTAACTGTCGGATTAATGACTCATAACTGACTGCAATGGATTCTTACAGTTTGTGTATAGATAAAGGTGTGATGTGCGGTTCAGACATTTCATTGTAAAACAATAAATGTTAAGTTGCAGGTTATTTTTGCGTGGTGCGCAACATCTCACCATGGACCGACAGCAACGTGCACAGCGCACAGCGCAGGTTTGGATTTGCCTTTCTCTGGCGTATTACAGGTATTTCACATTGCCTACTGCTATTTTTAAGCACATATTTTTATACTTATTATAATATGACACTATTTTATACTGTAATTTTTGTACAAATTTGATACTGTATAATAGATATAGGCCTACAGATATATTTAGTCTATAATATACTGCATTTTCAAGTGGTTGGGATTTATTTATTGTGCATGGCAGACCTATTACTCCGAAAATGTCTGAGTGTATGTATCTAGTGTATGAACTAAGGGAATTTACATTGTTACTAGCTAGTGCATGTCACGCACAATTGCACATCTCTTCATAATCAGCTAAACTGTATCTCATTTATTTTGGCAATAATGATGGACGCATTTTAGCCAAAACTTCAAGGTATGTGCCTGTATTGGATCAGACAGATGTGGCTATTGACACACTTTTGCCACACTAAAATAACACTTGTGTGAGTAACAGTTTTCCTCGAGAAAGTCAATTTATTTATGTTTGATTCATCTAGCACACTTGCATCAGTTCATCTAAAATTCCGTAATTTAGTCGTTTTTGTGTTTAAAATTGAGCTTCATAACCCTATTGACCAACCAAAATTTTAACATGGTTTTAGTATGTTCACTTGTCACGGGGGTAAAGTGAAACTTAATTCATTCATGGTTGTTTTATGGCTTTGTAAATTTAATTATTTATGCTCTCTATTTAACCCAACAATTATTTACATTCTACATTATTTACATAATATGCACTTGAAAAAAATGCAGCCTTTCAGTTTCTAAGTAGGCCTATAATCAAATTGGCTATATAAGTTATTTAAGCTTTTATTTTTTAAATGATGACTAGTAATGATATGCAAAGTAAACAGTTTTGAATTACAAATACAGTATACTGTACCAGTGAAACCCGAGTTCGTGGGTCTGTAGAGCCATGCGTGTGTTGCTCCCTCTAGCGTACAAACAGTAAATTGCAAGTGTCAATAAAAAATCCTACGTGCCAACGTCAAACCCACGATGCACATCCAGAGCGTGACAATCGGTTCTTTGAGTTCTGTCATAGACTGTGTAGAAAACAATCCAGATACAGATACATTATCAAATACAACCAAACTTCACAGTTAGGAATCACTTTGTCCTTCACAAAAGTGAGTTTTCCTTTTTTCTGCAATAAGTTGAATACTTCTTTAAGTTACCAAGACGCTATTGCACAATGGGACATTATCTCTTGTTTACAAATGACAGTAAACGTGTGTGCAGATCTTCACCATTTTATTTATACTTTATTCATACTACTGCTGTATAGTACATGAGACCATATAAGAATAACAATGATAGAAGGTAAGATATACATGAAAGATATTTTAAGGCTCAAGTAAAAGAATATAGAGATTTTGTAACACTATTTGATGACACTTTTTTTACTTTAAATTTTTTCTTGGCCGATTGAATTGGGGTGCTTGGCAGTACTAAAGTAAGAATTGCTATGTTGCTGTGAGGTAGCTAAGATGTTCTGAGTGGTTTCTGGACAAACAATAGATAGATAGATAGATAGATAGATAGATAGATAGATAGATAGATAGATAGATAGATAGATAGATAGATAGATAGATAGATAGATAGATAGATAGATAGATAGATAGATAGATAGATAGATAGATAGATAGATAGATAGATAGATAGATAGATAGATCACTCAGGACTGCTTAGAACCTCTGACATCTTTTTTGCCACATCTTTCATTTTCTCCTCCCACTCGACACTCAGACTTTCCTCGTCATCCCCGACGATGGCAGCATAACTCATCAGAGCAATGAGCCCAATGCAGAACAGGTAAATGAGTCGCCTGCAGAGGTTCTCCATGACACACCGGTTGCCCTGCGAGTGCTTCGTGTACACCTCCAGAATGGGCTGGCTGAAGACCTTCGATTCGCCCATCACACCACCATAAAGTGTGTGCAGGTTTTGGTCAGACTGATTGATCATAAAGCACATTTCAAATTCTTTCTGCCGCTGCTGGTGTGCCGGCGAAGCCTCGACAGTGTCCATGAATTTGTTGAACTGAGTGCGAATGTTCTCTTCCACGCGGGAGTACAGGCCATCCACCGTCTCCTTCCTGATCTGAAGCAGTACGTTCTGGTTCTGCTGTGAAATTTCATCCAGGGCTCGATTCACACTTCCAAACTCACGCTTAAGTTTCTGAATATCCTCATCGTCCACGTGGTGAAGCACCACTCGAATGAGAGACCCGGCCACGCCAAAGATGGGATTGACCACCGCTGCTGCTGATGAGATGGTGGCCACACATTCTAGGACCTTCATAAGACCTCTCCTTATCTTCGCATGGTCTTCTAACATGTCATTGTCAGCCATCGCATCTGGAGAAAGGGCTTATTTTGATGCTCACCTGAGCAAGAGAACATAATATGGTAAGGTAAATTGAACAAACCATTACATTTACATTTTTATGATTATTAACATATGTCGCTGGATTTTTGCTTCTGTTTTTCAAGATGGATGTAGGCTATTCCTATTAAAGCAGCTGGTACAACTAAAACAAGCTCATTTCAAATTAATGATATATCCTGAGTTGTTTTAGCTATAAAAACATGTTTTTGTCTCGTTAGAGGAGGAGACAGATCATTTTGGCTATATTGTCAGGTATAGGACTAATAAATATTTCACTTGAATAATTTTATTTTTGGTTAATGTTTCCCTCACAAATGTTTTAATTTAGCATCGTTTTTTTTTTTTGTCAATTTCAGCACTTCCTTTGGAAAACAGCCCTGAGACCAAGAAAGAAGAAATGGAGACCAAAACACCTTCCTGTGAGTTTAATGGGTCTACATCCCATCTACAGATGACTTTTTGACTAGTTGTTTGTTTGGTTGGTTATAGCGCCCCCTAGCCACTCCTCCATATTTCCTTGTTCGTGCTAAGGGTTTAGATCCTCTTTCTGCCATCTTCAAGCTTCAAAAAATAACTCCTGGAAAAAGCCAACCATTTTTATGTGTCTCAATAACAATCACATTAGCTGTGCATAATTGTTTATCTTACCTTTCCAGTTTGTTATTTAT
Organism: Triplophysa rosa; assembly: GCF_024868665.1. Classification (NCBI taxonomy): domain Eukaryota; kingdom Metazoa; phylum Chordata; class Actinopteri; order Cypriniformes; family Nemacheilidae; genus Triplophysa; species Triplophysa rosa. The sequence goes on from NC_079897.1 coordinate 3,266,079, forward strand.
TTCCCTTCTAACTGTATCTCTTCCCAGCAGTCACTGCAGAATGGGCACTTTCATATAAGCGGAATACAGAGGGGTGTTCAGAATGGACTGTACCATTATCTTACAGGGTTCCTGCTAACTGGAATATAGGCATCATTTTTAACACAAGCCTGCGTTTCCTTATCTAATATTATGTAAAATCACCATCTCCATTATAACAGATGTGCTCATCCAATTCAACCTTCATATATTTTTGGATTTACTTTTTTTGCAATTCCTTTTGACTAAAGTCCAAAAGAAGAGTAACTAAAAGTGTAGTTTATTAACAACAACGTTTGGGCAGCTAAAAGGTGTCAAGAGATGTAACATGTTTACTATTAATATTACATCTAAGTATATCTTATTATGTCTGTCTGTGTCTTTGATTTTGTGATCTGTCTTCCTGCTTTAAGATCATTCACTACTCATCGTTATATGAATGGTAATGTGTGAACTTAACCCTGTTTTTTCAAAAAGCAAATTATATCTTTTTATTGTCATGTGGTTAGTTCCTCATACTCTAATACAGTTCCTTTTTCTTTTCTCGTGCACCAAAGCTCAGACGCCATGAGGAAGTGCGTTTCCACAGTCTGGCACAAAGCGTTTAGTCAGTGTACTGACTGATGTTTTCTTTTTCCTCTCGTTGTACGGGCAACAATGTGTATAAGAGCTGTTGCTGTTTGAAGAGATTTTCGTGAGATTTCATCAGAAAGGAAGACATCAAACGTGAATCTGCATCTCAACAGTAAAAGCGGACCGGACGACAAAACAGACAGTGACGTCAACAGCACTCATATGATGAAGTAAGAGATTTTTCCGAAACTTTGTTGTGATAAGTATCTATGATGTGGAATATTAGCAACTCTGCTTGATAATAATCTACAAACGCAGCCAAAAAACATAAATAACTCATAATTTGTAATTATAGTCAAAGAGAAAAAGATAATACTGTATATTGTATTGTGTTAAGTTATTGTATTATTGTATAGATTATACTATACATTATATTGTTTATAGAGTTTATTGTAACTTTTCAAATCTAAAAAACATAATTATTTAAAATAAAATAAATAAATAAAAAATGAAATTATTTTAATGAATATTGTGGAAAAACAGGAAGAGGAACATGAAAATTATAATGTTGTCCTGCTCCAAACAAAGTTCATTTATTAAACCAATGCCTAAGAAAAATGTGAAGATTTTATGTGGTGTTTTTTTAGACAATGTAGCGTAGTATCAACCCCTTTGCTCAGAATATTATTGTGTGCACTTTTTTGTGTTTATTATGTCACTATGGCTTATGTATTCTCATAGTCCACAAGGTGTCACTTTCGCTCATAATTAATAGTGTTTGTTGTAAAAAAAATAGAACGGCATGTTTAAATATATATGATATAAAAGCTCAGGACATACTGTATGAGGTCAGGTCTGTCAAGTAACCGAATGAAGGGCTTGTTTAGCTGTGGTGTAAGCTGTTTGGCAGGTCAGCTTTTTTCTGACCTAGCACTTGGTTGCCATGGTAACTTTTTGGAGAAAGAAGTTCACCAAATGAAACTTGAATTTTAATTACTTTCCCAAAATAACGTTTGAGTAGATGGCATTCTGTTGTGTTGCAGTATACCTGGTTTTGTGGTGTATAAAGACTTAAGAGCAAAGGCACGGTTTACAGGCAACCTGCCACCCCCCCCCCCCCCCCACACACACATTAACTCTATCACTAAGACTCGAGCGATCGATAGACATCTAGATCACAGGATAAAAGGAAATGTTCAGTGGCTTGTTGGAGGCTGTATATGGATCGCGGTCCATTGCACCTAAGCTTGTCTGTCGATGCTCTTAAGAATGACTGATGAAACCTCAATTCTCAAGCTGTACACCACAAGAAGACTCTGATTAACAGAAAACATTGGGGGGAAAAACTCCTTTGTTTCTCCTGTGAGGGTCCTTGTTATTCATTAATGAATTAACATCTTTTGTCCATAGTTTATCAAGTCACTTTTGCTCTTTGCATCTTTAGCACCACATACATTCAAAGACTGTTGTGTAAAGTCTGTGTGTACAAATGAGGAATAGAATGAGTTAAAAATAAGCTTGAAACATAAACTGAGATCTGTGTTCTTTTCATTACTCATTTTAGTTATTAGTATTAATTGACTTTTATGATATGGGACAAAATATCTCAAAGGTTTACCCGCATAAAAGTTTTGAAATTAGCAATTTTACATTTAAGATGATCTCTACAATGTTTTTATATGATTTCATTTTATTGTCAGCATTACAATTATGACACTCCCTCCCTCTGGAAAGTGTTTGGCCCATAGTCCATAGTTTATACAAAGTTCATAGTTCCTACTTTAATTCATAAAGATTTAATATTAATAGGCCTATGTGTTTTTTTAAGGAGATAACACTATAAAACCCTGTCTACACCAGACACGAGTGATGCGACGCTTCATGACACGGCAAACCCATTAAGAACAAGGCATTTGTCACGCCGCAACCAGTGTGAACAAAATGTATGTCATTTTGAATTATAATAATTATTTTGTTTTTTGTCGCGTCAGATCGTGCCGCATTGCATTCGGTGTAGACAGGGTGTAAAATTTGTCTGACGGAAAGAGGTTAAATAAAAAAAAATATTGCTCTTTTGTAAGGCTTTAAAGTGCTTTAAATAAAAGGCAACAAAAATAATTATATCATTAGTTAGTAATGTGAAACATTTCATAAACCGGACTAAGATGCCTTGTAATTCTGTGTGACACTTAGCCCCACATGTCCAGTTTAGACCTGTCAGACCAGTTTAAACTGTGTGCTTTTGTCGAGGGGATATAAGTATCCGATTATACAAATGTTGTGTTTTTGTAAGGTTATTTAGTATTTGTATACTGTATTTTCTGTATAGCACAATTCAGCAATGACCTTTTCTGGTTTTGCACGCTGTAAAGGTGAAATTACTGTCATCACAATATTACGGCTGAAATGTGCTTTTAATCTTCTCTGTTGACAGCACGCATAATAAATACATGCACAAACGTGCTGACCTTCAGAAAGGTCAGCAGAGAAAAACAGAGAACAGCATTACAAGGCCGGAACACATTGTGTGAAATGAGAGAGAGAGAGAGAGAGAGAGAGAGAGAGAGAGAGAGAGAGAGAGAGAGAGAGAGAGAGAGAGAGAGAGAGATGGGCACAGATGGAGCCAAAACAAGATCAATATACCGATTAGAACTGTAATACGCTAATGCTTTGGTGAACACGCTGATAGAAAAAGCCCATGAGTATAATCAGTGTGTAATTCATCTCCCGCTTCCAAAGATTGAAACTGAGACTTACAGAATATTTTCTTATAGATCACATTCCCTTCGTGGAATTTAAGTTTTCAAACTTTTTCAAAAAAATATTTCAGAAAATCTGCAGCATTTCCAAAACTCCGCGGAGACACATGTTTCTGGGACAAATTGGAAAGGCAGGAGACCCCATTTGTTGTCTGACACAAACACTTCAAATATTAAAGTGATTGGTTTATTTTTGTCAGTTGTATCGCCAAGACAATAGTTAATAATTAATAATGAATAAATATTGTTAAATTTGCAATTACTTCAGTATATTTCTTGCTCTATCAGCTTGCTAGAGACGGTAATTCATTCAAAATGATCATTCACATTTATTATATGTGAAGAAGATAATTACCATTTTGTGAATATCAATTTATTGATTGTCATTTTCCTTGAGGGGTGTTTTATTGCTCTAATTGAGACATTAAAGAGATTTCATCTGTGTTTTTTTCCTTATTCACTGTAAAAAATGCTATACTGGTATTTATAAAATGTGTGGAAAAAAACGTTTTTTACAGTGTGGGTTTATTCAGACAAAATATTCTGAAAATGTAGAACTATACAGTACATAGGATAAAGCCGGTGCGGTGAGCTGGTGTGTGTCACAGTACAAATGTTTTAATGCTTTTTATCAGATCAGACCACTTAAAGGCAGGAGAGCGGTCGATGGTCCACTCTGATGAAAAGGTAATGTCATTAGTTCAGCCTGTGATTGGCAGATTCAGCCAGAGTGAGGCATCCTGGGATTGATCGAGTGACTCTGCTGTTGTGCTGTTATGTTGGGCTTCATAACATCACTCATTTGTTTATTAAATATTGATACTGACTGATGCCCTTTCCTGAACACAGTGGATTCGTTTAGTTATTCTTGTCCAACAGAACTCAGAAACGCTATGTCATATTGGAATCTGTTTTGGTATTATAGCAGTCGGGTTTAAGGTTCAGCCACTTGGAAATCTGTATCAGAGATGGAAGCCACACGAATCAATAGCTCCAACCAAGACAGAAGCCTCAACCACTAATAAATTTAGAAATTGCCATCGGCTGGACCATGTTTTCTATTTAATCTCTGAAACAAGAGAAGAAGCTGGTTGAAAAGGTTTGCTTCAAATATTAAACGATATTGGCTTTTTAAATGATATTTTTTATTAATAGAAACTTACAGAAGGTGCAATAAGGATAAAAGAATACAATAGAATAAAAGTGTAAAGTATACTATAATGATGGATTGTTCCCTTACTCTGTGTTTCAATGATCTTAGAGACTGGATCTGAAGAGCTGATCACAGCAAATCTGAAGCTCCTGAGCTTTATGTTAACAGAGCTAAACCCCACTCGTTCTATTACTGCAGCCCCAAGATGAAAACGCTGACTTTAGTAAAAAAGCTGTAATTGAATTAATGCGGCCCTGAGTTGTGTTTCATAGCATGGGGTGTCAATGTTTTTTTCTTTTTTGCAAATAAATACATTTTGCAAATTCTCTGTGTTTCCTTTTTTACGAGTATAGGCTCAGTTTCTAATTTATCAGTACTAAATTAAGACAATTGAAGTTGTTGCATGAGAATTTTTTTGTTACGGGGCACTTTTGTTCTTTTGGCTCCATGTCATTCACACAAAGGCCTGTCTTGGCACCATTATAACACTATGTGTAGTCCAAAAGCCGCTTTTCTTAGCTTTCAACATTCTACACAAACTTCACAGCAATGTTGCATGCTACTTCTTTAAAGGGGTGATTTCAGTCATAGAGACATATACATTTATAGCATAGCATGATACAAATTGAATATATTTGCTTGAAAAAAAGTGCAATTACATTTAGTTTTTTATATAATGACAGTTATTTAAATAACAGTAAGATTACTTTGGTATCATCTCTAAATGTGACAATGAAGAGTGTGCAATGAATTACAATAATTTTACAGACAATTGATTGCAAGCTGACAATGAATAATGCCATATATGTGAATAGCTGCTGTTTAGATGAAGAAATTGCACCAGTATATTTGTTTATATCTTGAATATGCCTTGAATTTTATACATGTTTATATGTTTACTCAGAATGCACACACACATTGACATTCTTATGTTTTTCCCAGTAATGGCATTCTTCAGGAAAACTCGACACAGCAAAGCTCTCCTTGTGACGACTGATAGCGTGAACCAAAAACCCAGATAGCTGTTTGTCCAGGACCTCCACTACAGCTTTGGCATCTCCTTTCTTGGCAGGACCGTCCATCATCTGTTTTACGCTCTCATCGGGCACGGGCTGCGGGTTGCTGCAGTAGGACACCACCAGATTAGTGTCGTTTCCTTGAGACACTTCAAAACATTTCTGTCCGGCCACACACTGAAAGTTTTGTCCAGCTCTCAAGTCTCTATATTTGCTCATGTTAGTAATGACTCTGATGGACCAGCTCACCCAGTCGTACTTCTTCACCAGAAATTCCAGCAGTTCCTTAGCCAAATCTTGGAGGTTTGAGTCCTCTTTCTCCTTCACAAGCCTGTTGATGTCCAGTTCAGCTTGCTCTGGAAATGAACTCACACATCTCTCGATGGTTTCCTTCATCTTCATCTCAATTTCTTGAATCTTCATGTTCCACTCTTGAATCTTCTCTTGCTCGGCCTCTTCGCCCTGAGTGAGAAAGTAATATCCCAGTAAAGGGATTATTCCCAGGCAGAGAAGCTCCTTCAGTCTAACACAGAAGTCTTCCATCATCCTTCGGTTTCTAGCCTCGTATTCCTCCATAACATCCAGAACTGGCTCGCCAAATGTGCCGTTTCCCATCAGGGCATCATAAAGCAAAAAGAGATTTTTGTCTCCTCCAGTTTTGGGAAAATTTTGCAAGAACACACGTTTTCTGACCTCTTTGTACTCTGGTTTGGCCTCCAGTATGTCCATATATTTTCTAAACTGGTTGAGTATATTCTCCTCCACAGAGAAGAATTGAGAATCTATGCGTCCTTTCTTAATCTCACAGTTGATGTCTTCCAGTTGAGATGAAAGGACATCCAGTTTGCTCCTCACAGCTAGAAACTGATCTTTCACATAAATGACCTCTTTGCTCTCCACATTGTCCAGAACCAGCCTCAAAACTGGGGCAGCAGCTTCGAAAAGAGGACACAGCTCTCCAACAGCGCTGGCGACCACCTCAGCCCCTTTCTCAAACATCTCCATCACTGCTTCAATGGCCTCTTTCTTCTGGGCTACCACTCTCTCCAGTGGACCGGACATTTTCTAAAAACATTTATCCAAATATGTCTCCATTTAGATATAACATATTAAAGATTTTTATGCATTCTAGACAAATGAGTGCGACTTTTGTCACTTAATTGTGACTAAATACAAAAACGCTTCTGTTCTCGCACCATATAGCCAAGAATGCAGAAAAGCTCAAATTTAGCCATGGTTTAAGGATTTAGGTTTCTATTATAAACATTTTGTTTAAACTATAAATACGTAAAATGTTTTCATCACAGCAAATACTATTCAGATTTAAGAACTATTCAACTGTGCCATCAGCCTTCTCCATTTTAAACACGCATGCACATTAATGACCAAAACACATTAAAGAACCTGCTGTACAGGCCTATAGTATAAACGTCTAAGAAATCACATTCAGATCAAAAGAATGTTACTTAAGTAAAGCGTATTTCATTTTGCTAAACATCATATGGCGCGTCTCCGTTTGTGATCTACTGCTGCGTAAAGGACACACCTAGAAAACACTTTTAGTCATAGATGTTAAAGATGCGCATCATCGCATTTACCCGAACAGAGAAGCTTTAAAACGGGTTCTTCACGCCTGGCAGGATGGACAGCCGCTGGAAACCTCGACGTGTGTCAGAAATTAAAAAAATTCCCTCTAGGTTTTGGCTCGAAGATGTTTGTAATGACCTGCGAGAGTGTGCAATATAGTGAGAGAGAAAGAAAGGGAGAGAGAGAGAGGGAGGGAGAGAAAGAGAGAGTTGCGCGCTTTGAGCATGTTTTGGAAAGCCCTTGGCAACAGTCAGATAAAATATATTTGACGACATTGACTACCTTGTTATTCGAAATTTGACAGCAGATAGAACTGTTCTGTGTTGTTTTTGGTAAAACAATAGCATAATGATTGTTTTTCAAGAGGAACATTGCGCGCAATGCGCAACATGGAGACGCACAACCGGATCACGAGAAACATGCGCAGACATTTTCCACACAGGGTTGGCAGGTATTTCACAAGCGATTTATTTATTTAAGCTTTTAACGAGTGTATATTTTACTATCGTATATGTATGATGTTATTATTTATAGTGAAATGTGCGTTATGATATCCATTCAGCCAGACGAAAATCTCTGTAAATATACTCTGTGCCTGAATGTTACCTTAACAGACCGTGTGCTGTTAGTTTATTCAAGATAGCTATACATTTAAAAATGTAGATGCATTTGTATAATTTGCGATTTTGTTGCCACTTCATTAACGTTATTCGTCGCGCAAATTCAGTCTAATTGATGCATGGCATATCTTTCTGGTCGTCCTTAAAATCACATCTGTTCATATCTGCAAAATATGAAGTGGTCGACAATTTTATTTGCTTTAGGTCTTAAATGAACGTTTGGAACTGTCAGGTGTGACCTTGTCGTGTGTGTGAATCCATCATGCGATGGCGAATTATGACCTGCCTATGTTCTCCTGGGATCCAACAGAAAAGGATTTCGCTTTTACATTAAGATTTACATTGTTAACGTTATGCTGTCTGGTACATAACCATCATGAAAAGTTTTTAAAATGTTTTAGTTTTAAAGTTTCATATATAGATTATATATAGGCTCTACATAGAGAAAAGGCCCAAAAAATATTGTCCGAATTACTTTCTTAAAAGAAACTGTATTTTAGCTTAATTTATTGTAAGGTAATCGTTATAATAGCTCCCAGCATACTTTGAATTTGAGGTCAACATAGAAATACGGAATTCAATTCATTCATTAGACATAGGCCTATTCATGTTTAATATTATTTTGTTTTCAACAGAGTTTCAGATATGTTGGGGATTTAATGTGGTTACCATGATTCTATAATTTAAGTTTCTGTAATATTTTGATTGCAATGGAGCTGCACATGATTCCGGAACAAACATGCATTTGCCAATAAGCAAACACTTATGTGATTTATTTATTCTTTTTCAGATATGTGTATTTATATGAGTACCTCTCAGATCTGACACAGCAACATTTTAAAGATCTTGCAGACCAAGACAAAGGAGCAACTTTTCTGTGATGTCACATGGGGTAAAGTCCAACTTTTATTAATAGGTTTGTACACTTGAATGAAACATTTTTTCTTAGAGCAAGAAAATGGGAACATACTAGTCTGTTGACAAACCTGTGTTTGTGCTTAAAAAAAATAGGATTTATTTTTGCTATTTGTGATCATTTAAAAAGATAATTGTTTTTAGAACATTTACATGTTTTTCTTATATTTGAACAAATTTTATTTAAGACAGTTTTACCCAAAAAGGTAGTGTACAGTGGGCTACCAGCAGGGGCTATTGTAACCGACCCGAGTGGGTTTAACACTGAACTCAGTTTGTGGTCTTTTACTGACATCTAGCGGTGGAAGAATAAACCATACCCCAATGGGTAAAAATGAAATCAAATATTCAATAATTCATATAATATTAAATAATCAAATAAAATAATATATTTGTATAGGGTTGTCTCATCAGTGTAAATCATTTAAGGTCAATACTAATATAGGCTATAGGTGTACTGCTTTGTACCAAATTGTAGGTCCAAGATAAAGCAGAATTGACTGGCTAAATAATGTAAAGCAGCCAATAAGAGCCGAGAATATATGAAAACTCATAGGGTGATACCTCAAGAAGTTTTTTGAAAATGTATAAAATATTACAAATAATCTTTAAATTTTAAAAACTAAAATATACTTAATATATAATAATAACTTATATAAATCAATATAAACTTTTGACTACAATACTCGTTTTAAATGGCAGCTCTTATATAAAGTGCCTCCTTCACACGTGCATCGGGTTATGGATGACTCACTCAGTTTATATCGTGGATATTTATTGAAAACTGTAACAGCATTTTACAGAGATTATGAGTACTGTATATGACAAAAACATTCCTAAAGATAAATTACAAGAGAACATCTGGAAAGGTACTCTTTTGACATTCAAAAAGCACATGAACGCAGAATCTTATGCTATATATAGCATGCTATACATATGCATTTATTGATTTATGGTTAAATAAATGTGCAACAAACATGATGATCCAGATGAACTTCAGACTTGTTAGACACCGAGCTGCACTTCACGGTCTCTTTTATCATGCTTCAGAAATGAAAGGTTTAAAGAAACGCTAAAGGAAACACCTTCAGTGTAGATCTCTGTTCTTACAATATACTGTACTGTCAGAAACTTTGTAACCCTACAGGAAAAAATTAAGCGCATCTATTATGTGCCATTTACTGGCAAAAATACAAAAACAAAACAAAAATATCCTTTCATTAAAATAAAAACAACCACAATATGCATTCACAGACAAACAGATAGACAGACTTTCTTCCATTTTTATAACTTTATATATAAAATATTTGTGTAAAGCTGACTTTAATACAATGTTTATGTGACACATGAGTGAGTTTACTGTGTGCATCTCACTTATGCGGTTTATCTTTGCTGTAGGTTATACTGTACAGTAGTTTATCTTTTAATAGCGTGATACATTTTGTCTTATAATGTTAAACTGAGCCAGCATAAACCTGTGATTGGAAAAAGCAGATTACAGAAAAAAAGCCCCATCACTATGCATACAGCGTATGTCAGCAAAACCTGCAGTCATCAAGGACTGCATTAGATGCTTCGGGTTGATGGTGAAAAGGTCTGTTAAAGTGGAAACGGAAAGCAAGACATGCATACAAGAAGGCAACCAAGAGGTTGTTTAAGGCATTGGTTGTGCGTAATAAATCAATTGCACCTCCTCAGCGCCTCCTGCATCTTCTCCTGCACGTTTTTCATCTTCTCTTCCCACTCCTCATTCCGAGCCTCCACATCATCTTCTATGAAGGCATAGTAGCCCATCATCGCGATGAAACCAATGCAGAACAGGTAGGCGAGTCGGGTGCAGAGGTTCTCCATGACGCTCCGGTCACCCTCAGAATGCTTCAAGTACACTTCTAGAATGGGCCGGCTGAAGAGTTTGCGTTTCCCCATCACGCCATCGCAAAGCGTGTGCATGTTTTGGTCTTCGTTGTCGTTCATGTAACTCTCTACAAAATCGTCCTTCTTGCGCTGCAGGTGCTCGGGCTTGGCTTCCACGATCTCCATGAATTTGCGGAACTGGTTGCGAAGGTTTTCTTCGATCTGGCCGTACTGTTTGTCAATCGTCTCCTTCCTGATCTGCTGCAAGGTTTGACGGTTCTGGAGTGAAATATCTTCCAGGGCTCGATTCACGCTTCGGAACTCACGTTTGAGTATCTGGAGATCTTCATCGTCCACGTGGTGCAGCACCACACGGATGAGAGACCCGGCCACGCCGAAGATGGGATTGACCACCGCTGCGGCTGATGAAATGGTGGCCACGCATTCTAGAACCTTTATAAGACCTCTCTTCAGCTTCTCTGGGTCATCAAATATCTCATTGTCAGCCATTGCGTCTGGAGGAAGAAGTCTCGATGAGAATTTTTACCTGAAGAAGAAAAAAGATTTGACAGTGATTAAGTTGATAAATAGGATACAGAAGAGTTATATTTATTTTCTAGATGGCGTAGATCACATTGACCAACTATCGCAGTTCAGTCTATGCCAAGTCAGCCAAATTTGCATTTTATGCAAATAAGAGTAATTTCCATATTCACCTGGAGACATGCGAAAATCACAGCCCTTCAGTGTGTTCACATTTAACATGACATGAAGAAATACAGACTGACTTTCATGAATCGAGAGAAAAATATATACATTTATTGAGCACACAAATCAAAGATGGTCCACAAAACAAGACACTCAATTCTATAATAACTGCTAACAATATGCAACTTAAAGATTTAGACGTGTTGCTTCTTTGCATTATATTCAGTCACACTATAATGACTCACATCATGCTTTAAAAAAGGCTTTGGTTGAGATATATTAAGAGCTTGCATTACACGTACATAAAGTATCTTTCATCAACAGCTGAGGAAGAATCAACCATTTTACATTTTTCTCGATTCAAACCTGCTTATGACATTCGACAGTTCAGCATAAAATGGATTTGTCTCAGCAACGTATCAGTGCATCATCCCACCCTCAGTTCTCCTGTTCACATTGGTCCAGAACTTCTTGCATCTTGGTTTGAATATCAATGACCCTTTGGCCCCATTTGTCTTTCACTTCATCCTCGTCATCTTCTGTGACCGAGGTGTAGGCCATCAGCGCTATAAGACCGATGTGGAAAAGGTGAGCCACGTGCGAGCACCTGGCCTCCATCACCCTTCTGTTCCTGCTGCAGTGCTCCAGGTAGACCTTCAGCATCGGCCTCCCAAACAGAGACCCGATGCCCATCACTCCACGATAATACACGTCCAAGCTCATATCGCTTTTGTCCCTCTCGTAGATCTTCACAAAGTCATCCATGTGACGCTCGGTGTTGTCTGGGTCAAGCTTTACCTTCTCCACCATGGTGTTAAAGGCTCCGTACTGATGCTTGATGTACTCCTCATATTTACCGAAAGTTTCGTTGATTTCATCGATGCGGATCTGTCGAAGGGTTTGCTTGTTTTTCTCCGAGATGGTTTCCAACTTTTGGTGGATCTGCTTAAAGTCCTTGGCCAGCTCATGGTCCTCCTCGGCCACCAGGCCTTTCCTAACCACTCCAACTACAGAAGTCACAATCCCGAAGAGAGGATCTATAGAGGAGGCAAAGGAGGAGACCTTCTCCACATAGCCCAACACTTTGGCCGCGGTCACTCTGATCTCCAGATTGTTTGCCATCGGTGGGTCTGAATGTTGCTCTTTCGGACCTGTGCGATTCTGAAATGAGAGGAAACACAAGTATTTTAAACCTCCTCGGACATTAAAAAATCCTTTGCTAGTTTCTTTTTTCAGTAAAAATACTTTAGTTCAATTATTTCTTTCATGTTTTTTTGGAAGGTTGCTGTCCAGTCCTGAACCTGCTAGCATCCCGAGTTGTGATATTTCATCTCATATTTACCATTTAGTCTAAATGTCTTTCTTCGTCTAGTATAAACAGTGTTGCAATGTAATACAAAAGCCATTAAGTTTAAAACTATCAGTAAACAGGTGAAAGTTCACACATTGTGTTTGGCTTACAGGTTTTTGTGCTTTTAAAACTCACAGGAAGTAACACTAAAACCCGCACAAAGTAAGGGATTAAATTCAGCGTACTGTAACGTAAACAGGTTTGTACAGGTAAACAGACAAAACTAGTAATTCTACAACTAAAACAATGCCGTAGAGAAACTCTTAGGGTTCGACATATTCACATTATCTACATTGCATAATGAATGATGTCATACTCGTGGTTTTACTCGAGTTTCGCCATAAAGTAAACGAAATACTAAACCACCCTCTACGGACTTTCTCTTATAACGTGCAGCTGTCTGTGTCGTCTTTCTGGACTTAATGAATGCTGACAATAGATCCGGCTAACACGGTTAGCTCAAGAGAGAGAGGCTAGATGAAACAGCAAATATTTGATTAAATTACTCCAAACTCATGTCACAAGATGCACGCTCGGTAAAACCCGAGAAGCAGAAAAATGGGCCAAGCTACGAATCTTACCTGTAATGTGTCTGTAGTTGTTTTCTTCCTAATGGTACAGCTGCTGTTTTGAAGCAGCAGCCACCATTTCACTGTCCGCTCTGAGAAACAGCCCCTCCCTCTCTGTCATATAGAGGCAGGATGAGCGAGTGACTCATGCCAAAGCAATGCTCATTGGCTTAGCAGGGGAAAAAACACACATGCAGCCTTTCCGCAGTCTGTTCTGGTGAACACACGCCCTGCGCGGAAAATGGTTGCAATGCTGTTTGCCAAGTTCAGCAAATGGTTGTCCCATAGTGGCGAGTATGATTAATAATGGAGCCGATGAGCGATTTAAAATACATTTAGTACGGGTTAAAAAAAGATTAAGCAATTCAATATTTTAATTTCATTGTCTGAATCTAAAAACGTGAAGAAAAACACAAAACAGAAGCAGAACACATTTGAATGCAACAATTGGGTGTTAACGTCGTAATTGACAAATTCATTTATGAACTAGTTTCACCTATTAAAACTCTGATCGTGTTTTATGAATGTGTAAAAAATGTGGTCGCAGGTATTTCCTGTTCTGGCCTTTCTGGTTAAGTAGGAAAAATAGGCTACTAGTGGACCATAAACAAAAGTAAAAATGTGTAGGAGAGGCCACTTACTACTGTTCATGTCATATGTCATTTAAACTATTTATATAATTACGACTGCATTCACGTTTCTTGAATGAGGTGCAATGCATAAACAATTTAGACTATTTTCTGTTGTGGCTTTTTTGGTTACAGGAAGTTTACCCCAACACCAGAATACTCTCATCATTTACGCCTCATAAGAATTTTGATTTTAGGTGAATTAAGTGTGAAAAATACCGCTGAACTATAAACAATAGATGAACAGATGTAAAACTGATAGGAGAGGCTGTCGGCAGCTGTTCGCGTCAGCTGTCGTTTGAACACTGCCGTTCATAACAGATGTGATGTTAGACAACGCTCGTAGATTCTGTTTGCAAAGTAAACGGTCATATTTGTGCTGTTACACATCATCATTACAAACATGTACATGTACCTCACATGTACCTCTAACCACATAAAACTGAAAATTTAACTCTTACGTTGCAATGGAAGGATTAATATCCCTAAAGGAGATCTCGATTTTTCTTTGCAAGTACCTGGCGGAACAGAGAAAAAAAGTTCAGTCAAATCTAGAATGTACGACAAGTTAAAGCTTATTCAGGGCTCAACAATAAGGATAATCTGTAGTTGTGTTTTCATTTCTTTCTGAAATGAATGGAACAATTGTTGTTTCAAGACAATCACGAAAAGAGGTTTTGTCTAAATGACTTGTGACAGTCTTGAAAACGTCAGTTGGAAAGGGTTGAAAAATATAAAAAAATATGCAAATCAGTAATGCTTTGCATCGTACTACAGTTTCCCAGCAAATATGTGTTGTTCTATAGCTGTCATATATGACATGAATGATTTTTGGTGTGGCCAATAAATAAACAAATATAAAATAATGAATCCATAGTGTTGTGCCCTGATTTTAGACCAGATGGAAATGTCTATTAAGGTCATGACTCATTGGAGAATGTGACTTAGGTTTCACGTGAATATTATTGGGTTAAGCTGTCAAACCACCAAGTGTAATGCCTGTGAAGCATAAAAGTTAATAATTGTTAAAACTTTAAGACATTTAGGGAAGGTACAAGATTTCACAATATATATGCTGAGATCTAATAGTATGTTTAGATTCATCTCTTTTATCCAATCTGTAACCTTTTCTGAAGCCTGTAACAGATATGCAGCTACCTTTTCAGGTCAAATTCATTAAAGGAGTAGTTCACCTTAAAATGAAAATTCTGCCATCTTTTACCCAATTTCTTTTCATTTTAAACTTGTTTGACTTTCTCTGTTCTGCAAAACACATAAGAACGTTGGTAACCAAAAACCGTTGGTCCCCATTCGCATTGTATGGACACAAAACCAATGCAAGTCAATGGGGACCAACGGTTTTCTGTTACCAACATTCTTTAGACTATCTTCTGTTGTGTTTTGCATATAAGAAAGTCATACAGGTTTGAAATGACAAGAGGGTGAGTAAATGATGACAGAATTTTCATTTTGGGGGTGAACTACTCCTTTAAGTCTACTGACACTCAGTTCTATACTGAGACCAACTTATTAAACAGCAGAAGGGCATTATGGTCTATGTACACTTCTACTTACTATTCAAAGGTTTAGGGTCACTTAAAAAATAAACTCGTCAAAACTATGGAATAAGACAAATTGAACTATTGGAATTAAGGCTATGTTGAGACTTAAAAAAATACAAAAGAAATGAAAACTATATTATATTTGATCATCTTCAGTGTAGACACCCTTTGTGTAGAATTCTATCAAGTCTGTTTTTAAACAGTATTGTAGTGAAAGAGTAGGAGTAAGTAAAGGAGTTTACATCTATTCCAACATCTTATTGACTTTTTCCCCCTCATCATTCTGTCATTTCAAAAACAATTGTATTAAATAAAATGAGTAAAATAAAAGAAGTGTTATACACAATTATATAAAAAACTAATTTCAGACATTTAAACATAGGCCTACCTCCCAAGTGACCTAAACGGTAGTGTGTCTTTTGCCATCGACCCCCTGCTGAAGTCACAGGTATTTTTCCTGATCCATCCAGAGGGGGCAGTAATTTACATTTTCAGATGTTTAATAAAAAACCCTCAGACAGTGACTAAATGGGACAGGGTGCCATTGACTGATGCATCAAAGAGGGTGAATCTTAACCCTTTAATTGCTGGACGTTATTAGGCTCTAAATATAAGAGCTGCGACAATCTTCTATACTATTATTCTTTTGATATTTAACCTTTTCAATATATTTTCATTTTCTTTTAAAAGAGATAAAAGAATGGTAAACATAACTTACATTTGACTTATTTGGTATAATGCAATTTTTTTCTATTTAGTTAGGCCTATATACGGTATAGAAGACTATGGACAATCATAAATTCAGAAGATTTTATACCAAAGAGACACCAAACAGTGTCTGTGGATGTTACAAACATTACCACTCAAAAGCTTTGTTGTGCTTTAAACAAGTGCTAGTTTAGACAAGTGCTAGTTTTGGCCAAGTGATGATATAGTCAAAGAAAGAGTCATCTATACTCTGTGCTTAAAGTAAAATACATTACTAAATTGAAAGGTTTAAACAGTCTTGGTCTAGAATGAACCTTAGGTCAGAGTCTGATATATTTTCAATTTCAATCCAATAATAACCTATAACCTATACTTGAACCATTCATTTGTAACTGATAATTATTCATTACAGTTTTGTTTAGAAACAGTTTTAAATGCTTAAGCTGTTAAGCACAATGCTAAACAATGCTGTGTGTCGTCTGATTCAGGAAGTGACAGCTCTCACTGCTCCGAGGAGCGGCCATCTTTAAAACACCATATGAATTCACTTAGACAAGTGAATCTGTTCAAAATCTCATTTAAAAAACACACAAAACACATAAAATGCATGATTACAGTACATTTAAATGCTTTTTTATTCTTTACGGACCATTATTAACAGTTTTTTCTCTTTCTTACTCAGGCCTGTTTGGGGCAGTTCCCTTGGAAAAACAGCCCACTGTTCAAGACAAGACAACAACTGGCCAACTTAATCAAGCCAAAACATTAAAATACAACATACTCGTGTGTTTACTCAAATCATGTGAGTATTTCAAAGAGTTTAAAGCCCAACTAAAGTGGATTACTTGTAGCTAGATGCTGTCTGCCCTGTTATAGCTCCCCCTAGCAGCACCCTGCATATTTCCTTGTTCATGCTAAGCAAGATATCCATTTCCAACCCTATACAGACACCATGTAGGAGCTGTAAAAAACTATATACAGACAAATATAAGAGCCAATGTGCATCTAAATGATGCCATCCATCCTTTAGTGACCTTCCCATTGGACAACACAGCTCCTCTTACCTTTTTAGATTGCTACCACCCTCTCCAAAGTCCCAAACCCGACTGCACTTCTTCTTCCCAGCAATCTTTGCAATAGAGTCTCTACCATTTAGGCTCAATATGGAGGGGTGTTCAGATTGGACTATGCCATTTTGCTGGTTTACAGAGACCCCTTGTGCATCCAAAAGGGCCCTGTAGACACCATTTGAATGCAAGTCTTCACTTGCTCCATTGCAGTGGCATTTATGAAGCCCTATTGACCAGCCCCCTCCTCAAGCCACAGATGACCTCCCCTAGTGACATTCAAATATTCCAGCCTTCCAACAGCCAGACAGTCTGATACAGAGAACCAACTGTCATTCTGGAGGCAGCTGAGAGCGCAAAGTGTCTCCAAAGAGGCCAGCTGCCAAGCATTGCCTTTGGTTACAATAGATAAAAACTATTTGTGGATGATATTTTATTTAAATTTAGCTTAAAATAAAATAGTGAGTGTTGGATTAAACCAAATTTATGAAAATGGGTCATTTAAATACGAGTCATCCATGGCACATGCAGGACCGGAGTTGGGAACGAAGCCTCTAAAATGGCTGGGTATGTGTCCAAATAAGAGACGTGTTTGCAACAGTAAATGAATAAGCTGTAATGGCTCTTTTTAGCTAAATTAAAAAATATATATTAAGGGTTAATGGCTAACAGGGATAGATGTTCTGATTCGAAATGGATTAGTGTTGAAGCAATGGTTTGTATCAGTATGAAAAGCCTCTTTGTCATGATCATACACACAGACCTCTCCGAACTACTCCTTCTCTAAGGACAATAAACATTCTCCAAAACTGAACTCTTTCATTCTCTCTTTTATGTATAGAGAATCCACAGACAACAAAACATTTAACAATTAAGAAATGCATATTCACTGCACATATATTGCTTGTTTAAGTAGCAACAATGAGTGTAATGAGTGCATGATACAATGATGCATGCTTTAACTTAAAAGTACTGTAGCAACTTTGCATATGGTCTTCACGAAAGATAATGAAAACACGAAATATATGGTTACTGTAAAGTTATATCACAACTATTCGCATACGAACATAAGCTCTGAGAAACAACTATAACGTACACTCCAGCAATGGCAAACGGGAATAGATGCACACAGATGCGAGTTCACTGAGAATCTGCAAGATTATACAGGTTGAGTGAGTGAGATGCGTGTATTTACACCATGTAGCCTACAACATGACTTGTAGCTTTTATATGCTTTGTAACTTCGATTACACTTAAACGTTATTTGCCAACTAATCACCAAATCTACGCTATATACAGGCCGCGCATTTGGAAATGCGTGTGTAATGTGTGTCGAGTTCATGCCACATAAGAGCGCTAGACCTGTTTATACAACACGCAGGTTAATATGACGAAGCAGTAGGCTATATATTAATGTGTCGTATCTTTATGAATGCTTGGATGCAAAAGACAAAAGAACAGAAAAGTGCTTACCAGCGTCGCGCAAAAACTGCCAGGTGCGCAGAGCAGATCGCAGCGCGCACGTGGAGTGCTATTGCGTGGACATGCTGTTTTGTTTAGCCAGCTGTTTGTCTCATATCAAACACACTAAAACTCACAAATAAAGAAACGAAATACCACAAGGTGAAGAGTTATCCGCATTTCTACAGTCCAATAATGATTGTAGGACTATTTTTAGACAGGCACCGCTGTGTTATCATCACAAACAATAGGCTACAGCGGTGGATCACTAAAAACAATTCCTGCCTGACTGTAAAACATCCGAAACAAACTAATGTCGTATTATCCATGTGACGCTAAGAATTAGGATAACATTGTTTGTAGGATATTCTTTTTATTTTTAGGCTAATTTGTTTGAGAGGCAAAATATTTCGCACGCGCGTATAGTAGCCAGTCAAATGTCGACATTTCATCACAGCATTGTTTTATTTGTCTGTTTTAACTTGCTGTTATGAAAATGTGATGTCATCCAATGCTGTCCTGCAAATTAAAAGAAACGTGCATAATGCATGTCCCATATAAATGAGGTAAAAGGCAAAGCAATATTAATGTGAAGTTTTTATTATATATATATAATTTCTTATTTGTTTTATTTTTTAGAAAAAAATTGGAGCTAAATAAAGTGTAGCCTATCTGCATATGAAACTGGTTTGTTTGATTTGTCTTTCTGCTGTGTGTCATAGAGGGTCCTATAATCACAGCTGGCTTTTAAAGATCCACTGATGAAGTGCCTTGATATGTGCATCTTATTTTAATGGCATTGACACATCCAGTGCTTCCTCTCCTAGGAATATCTACTAGCATGTATTTTACCCCAACACCTGGAATTTGAGGAGAAGCCGAAGTGTAGTATGTTGTCATAAAAATTGTTCTTCCATATTTTTGGAAGTGAGAGCCTGTAAATTTTGAATGTTTATCTTCTAAAGTTTTAGAGAGACACTATAGTTTATAGATATCTTTACAGCTACTTAAAGCTAAAACAAACATGTGATATCATGGAGACTTTAATATGTATACAGTATATATATTTTTAATAGAAATAAAGTCTTTTTATCAATTTCCGAATTTTATTATATAGCCGTCAAAGGAAGGACTTAGTAATAGAAATAGTAACTAATCAGCCTATTCGCATTGACAGTATTTATTGCACAAGCCTAAATGTTGATTTTTAACAGAAAATTTATTTTGAAATGACTTCAAGTTCAGTTGTTCACATAGGCTATGGGCAATGTTTGCTGTAGGTTTAGTTCACACGAAATGTACTTTACTGATAAAATGATGTTTTTGAATAATATCAACTGCCAAATGTTAGTGAAATTATTTTCTGAAAAGTTTAAATTAGTCTAGTTATTTATCTAAATTTAATTTAAAAATCAATAAAGTGTAAAATTCCAAATGAAACCTTTTCCCAACATGAGACATTACCTACAGTATGTTGTTTCAGAATGAAAGTATCTGTCCTATGTCCACCCTGTTGTCCTTTATTACATCAGTTTAAGGAAAGAATTGACCCCATAATTTGACACCTTTAATGCTTAGAAACTTAGTGTAATGAACACTATTTAAGAAGAGTAGAAGGCCAACTAAACTTTTTTTGATAGGCTACATACAGAATTGCAATACTTGTCAGTCATTTGACATCCACGGGAAACAAACTGTCTGTGGGTACTGTCCATGGTGCTGTTGAATTTCTCAGTCTGTAGTGTGCCTCATGATGCCTTGTGATGTCATTTTCTCTTGGGTTTGGACAGAAAAGGAGGTAAAGCACATGTAATTTGTTTTATTTGTTACATTATTTATAATTTGATTATTTTTTCTGTGCTCAACCTTGATGTGTTTTGCCATGGTCGTTGAAAATAAAAACAAGGAATATGTATACAAGTTTCAGCCGTTACCCTGCAACATTCTCTAGTGCAGAGATCACTTATTTATTAATAATTTATGTAGCATATATCATATTTTCTTGCAATGTGTTATGCTTCTTTAATCACATCACAATCATGTGAGCGGACAGACAAAAACATTTTACTACCATTTTAAAAATGCCTTTCAGAGGAAAAAATCAAATGAAAAGGAAGCTTTGTCTAAAGCTGTTGGACAGGATTTTTGTCTTCAATCAATGTATAATTGTGGTGTTTCTTGAAAATTAATCAGCAGCTAAATCAACAGAAAATGTATATTATGTGTCTTTACAATTACCAACCTTCCATTTGTCTCAAACGCTTCAACACTTGTTAAAAGCTTCAACGCTTATAATTCTTTACATTTGAATGTTTTTTTATGTTTTCGTGTGGGTCAGAGACATATTACATGCACATTACCGCACCTCCAGGTGGAGAACATACTGTGTTTAGATTTCTGCGAGGATTTAAAAACATTGGTGAGAACAACAAGAACAAATTCAATGATTGATGGTCATTCATTCTTTCAATACCATGGTACAATGTTAAGTCAACTTAATTTAAGTTCAATCTACATGAGCATCAACTTAAGTGAATATAAATAAGTTTTGGGGAACCCCATTACTCAGTTAAACTGAGGGACTGCATTTACTTTAAACAACTAACTACATTGAACATATTAGGGTTTTCAGCTGTGGCATCAAACATACATGTTTATTAATGACCAAACAACATAAAAAAACTACTGTATAGGCCATTGTAAAACTATAACTTCAAAAACCCATATGGTTCGGTATCTGCTACTTAATACAGGACACACCTAAAAAGGTTGTCATGCAGTCTATCTTTAGTGTTAAAGATTGCAACCACAACATTTACCTAAACAGAGCAGTTTTAAAAAGATTCCTCACGCCTGCAGGATGGATGGCCGCTGGAAACCCTGACGTTAGTACAGAAAAAAATTGACTCGAAGATATTTGTAATGACCTGAGTGAGTGTGGAACAAAGAGAGACTCTGGATCATGAGAAACATGCACAGACATTTCCGCACAGAGTTAGCAGGTACACTGTGACAAATCTGAGGTTGAGAATACATAAGTTTGATTTAAGTTTACTCAAGTAGTTCATCTAACTCAATTTGTGAAAAACAGTAAACTAACTTAAAATAATTAGACAACTTAACACAAATAGGTTGCTGAGTTTACTCTGTGGAACAATACGATTACACGCATCTCATCTGAAATAAGTTACCATGCATGTTTGTAAAATGTAATTAACATTACATTTTCACTAAATATTTTCTAACAAACTGTGTTTTCTCCCGTTGACAGCCATTTAAATGTATTCAGATTAATGTTTATCCCGTTTTTCTATATTGTAGGGCTCTTAAAATTTCTGCATGTATTGTGGCAATTCCAGTCCAGTGTCTGAATTTCAATAGAAACAAATCTCAGGAAGTCAGCAAGTCATCTAACAATGTAACAATGTGAAAGACATTGTATTGTAAGCAAAAACATTGTAAGCAAAAATAAGGCTTATTCCATTATATAGTCATTTTTGAACAGAAATACTAAAGTACAATAGTGTGTTAGTGTTTAAACATGAATATGAACTTGGTTTGTTTTTGCATTATTAAAAATCTTTTTGTTGTTTTGAACAGTCTGTCATGTTTCATTTTCTGCAAATTAATCCAAATAAAAAACAATATTTCTTTTATGCATTTCTCGACCTCTTCTAGATAATCCTGTCATTTCTTGACCATGATATTTAGTTGATTTCTGTCCGTGTCTCACCTCCACGTTCACGACACATGTTTTGTGTATGTAGAGAGAGACATGTTATTGTTGGTTCTGACAACATGCGCTCTCTCTGGTCTCGTCTTTGCTCCCGCCCCTCTCGTTTCCTCGTTTAGCTTCCCATCAGTGTTTCATTCCCGACACCTGTCCCTTGTTAATTAGCCTTTATTAGTCTCCCTATTTAATGCCCTTGTGTTTGCTGTCCTGTGCGAGTTCGTTTTGTGATGCTACCTTGCCAAGTCGGACTACCTTGACATTTGCTGTGCGAGTTTGTTTTGTGATGCTACCTTGCCAAGTCGGACTACCTTGACGTTTGCTGTGCTACCTTGCCAAGTCGGACTACCTTGTCGTTTTAGACATAGTCTTGTCTCCGTCATTTAATTAGTAAGTTTGACTTATCCTGTTTTCGTGTTTTTTGCCCCCTTGTGGGAAGTCTTTTGTTTCACGTTTATATTGTAGTTACGTTCCTGTCTTCCCCCATCGTGGGTTTTTGTTTTATTATTAAAGTTTTTTTTCGTTGCTTGCACTGCTGCCTGCGTTTGGGTTCTTCTCCTGCCACTCCTGACAAGTAGACATATGCAGTTTGTTATAGCATAAAAAAAGTACCTTTTACATGTGATTTTAACAAATTAGGGTCTAAGTGTTAACACTAACACTAGTGTAAACTTCTAGGGCGGTTTCCCAGACAGGGCTTAACCCTAGTCCCTTACTAATTAAATTGTTAGTGCCGTCTTGATCGAAAACAACTTGCACTTGCATTTCTTAAAATATATCAGTGCGATTGTTTTGTTTCAAGATGCACACAGTAATGTTTGTATTGTTTCAAGATGCACAGAGTAATGTTTGTAAAGTATGTTTTTAAAACAATTTAAATATTCTAATTTAGCTAAGGCCTAGTCCTGGTTTAGGCTAATCCCTGTCCGGGAAACCGCCCCTTAAAGTTAAAGTACAATGGGTTCATGAGATATGTCTCATGGTTTTCAACGGCAGTGCTGTGATGCAGTACACTTTCACTGTTTGTGTTTGGTATCATAACACCTGTTGAATCTGTTTATAGTCAGATGAAACGCAATAAATAAATATTCAATAAACCATGCTCATTTTATACTAGCGTCTGGGTTGGATTTGTGAAATCACAAGTTGTTCTGAACTGAACACTTTAGGCAACATGGCTTTAATACCATGGCGTTGAATCTGAAGTGAACCCTTCTACCGTCACATTAAAGGAATCGTTCACCTAAAAATAAAACGGTCATCATTTTTTCACTTCAAGTGACTTAGATAAGTTATCTGAGATATGTCTTGATGGTTTTGTGTCCATTCAGTGGATGGCTGGATGCCAATGGGGGTCAGTGTTGTTTAGCAACAATCTCTAAAATATCTCTTGTATTCTGCAAGTCATACAGGTTTGGAATGACATGATGGTGAGTAAACGATGAAAGAATTTTCACGCTTGAAAATTATATGAAATTAACATATTTCCAAGACCACCTGATCAGTTGCAATAGCTTTATTAAGGTTATAACTGTGATCTGAAGGCATATACGCATTTGACACTGCACTAGACACTCAAGGTTGATGGTGAAAAGATCTGTTAAAGTGTAAACGGAACGGAAAGCAAAGAATGCGTGTGAGAAGGCCACAGAGACAGCATTGGTTGTGCAGATGTTGAAATATCACTTTCGATCCATCAGGTATGCCTGCAAAATGCTATTCACCTCATTCATCTTCCTCTCCCACTCCGTGTACCGAGCCAACAGATCATCTCCTCTGAAGGCATAGTAGCCCATCATAGCGACTAAACCAACGCAGAACAGGTAGGTGAGTTGTGGGCAGAGGGCTTCCTTGTCTTGCTTTTCACTGCCTGAATTCTTCTCGGGCACTCGTAAAATACGAAGGTTGAACAGCTGATCCTTGACCATACCCCAATAAAGGTCGTTCATGTATCATCTCCACCATCCTCGAAATAACTGTTAATGAAAGCCTGCGTTTTGTCCTCCCATTTGCCTGGTTCTGCCTCCAGGACCTCCATGAAATTGCAGAACTGTTTGCGAAGGTTTCATACAGTCGCGTCATACTGCAAGTTAGATACTGCACTCTCGATCTGCAGATGAGTTTGTTGGATCTGATATTTCATCTAGGCCTTGCTTCACGGTTTCAAATTTGCACTTGAGGTTCTCAACGTCCTCATCATCCATATAGTGCGCCACTCCTTGGATGATGGATCCAATCAAACCAGAAAAGGGACAGAACACCCCTGCTGCTGAAGAGATGGCACCCTGTCATGAGACGAGAGGGAACACGAGAACAAGGACAGAGGGAAGGGGTAACAAGGACTTTAATACAAGAACAAACGAGAAACAATAACCCACGAGGGGGTAACAAAACATAACAGCTAGGGTAGGAACGGGAACATAAACAGGAACATCGACTCACTACCCTAACTAGACTAGATATATAACATAAGACATGACTACAATTAACTAGACTAGACTTACATAAACTTCAAGACACAGCAGGTGACAAGGACACATGGCAAACCACTCCACACAAACGACAATGATCCAGCACAAGACAGAAGACACAGGGGCATTAAATAAGGGGACAAATCAAGAGGGAACAGCTGTGGGGGATGAAATCATTACAAGCAATAACGAGGTAACGAGAGGGCGGGAACAGAGACAAAACAGGAGAGAGCATATGGAAAGCCAACAGGGCCAGAATGCCTCTCTCCACATAAAACAAGAGGTTCTGTCATGATTCTGCCACTAGATCAAGAAAAGCAAGACAAGATGGGGCAGAACCATGACAGCACCCATAACTTTAAAAGCTTTCACGAGAAACCTCTTTTCAAATATCTTATTGTCAGCCATTTCATCGGTAGAAAGACGGATCAATTACAGTATTCACCTGTGGAAGGAAAAGAAAATAGTCACATTTCAACTCATACACAATTTTAGTACTAACAGAAAATAATCACATGTACATCTAACCACATAAGATAGAAAAATGAACTCTTACGTTGCAAATAACGCAAATGACGATCTTGGTTTCTCGATGCAAGTAGAACAGAGGAAAAAATGAAGTTTTCAGCCAAATCTAGAAAAGAAAATCATTATTATAGTATATTTAAATGTATTTGTATTCTTCATGGACCAAACCGTTTGGGGCACTTCCTTTGGAAAAGCAGCCTATAGAGAAGACAAGTTCAAGACAAACAGCTACTGAATTTATCAAGCCAATAAATAATAAGACTAATATGTTCTGCATTTTCTCAAATCATGTGAGTATTTTTAAAGAGGCTAAAGCCCAACTAAAGTGGATTACTTTTAGCTAGACGCTGTCCACCCCGCTTCCCTCTTCAGATGCCACCACCCTCTCCAAAGTCCCAGTCCCAAGTGCACTTCTTTTCAGCAAAACGCAATACCTGTAATACAAGTTTCTACCATTTACGCTTAATAATAAGGGTTGGAAAAAATAAAATCAATGAAAATAGATTGTTATACAAGCCACCTAATGCATACCCAGAAACAGAAGGTGCGTGTCCAAATTCCACATTTTATTCTGAAACCCATAAATTCAAGCAGTTTCATTCTGAAACCCATTGAAGCATGTTTAGGCCCTCAAATTGAGCAACCAACACCTTGTGAATGTGATTGTTTCTGAAATTAAGAGTATATGACTACATTTTTAACTCCATACCTTCAATAGCTTCTGATTAAAGCGCATGCCTGAGCAGGCTTTGACCCCCACAATAACATGCATTTAACAGACACTTTTACCCAAAACAACTTACAGTGTATTCAATGTATACATTTGATCAGTATGTGACATAAAATAAACACAAATGCTTAAAAAACTGTTTGAAAAGGTATTTGTATGAACTTCAATGGTTTGAAAACACCACCTTTCAAACTGTGGTCTGTAGAGGAAGCTCTGCCCACTGACCATAAGAAGAAAGGGGTAAAAGCAAAAGAAAGAGTGGAGAAAAGAATTATTTCCCAATTTCAACATTTTGCCCAATAAGAAAGCTTTATTAAAAAATTCCTTGGTACAAGACAGAGTAATAAGTGATTGTGAGTTCACATTTAATCTAAATTTGTGTACCACCAGATAATTTTTTTTAACTGGATCTAAACCTTTGATCTGGCATGAACATGAACAATGAGAAACAACTAACTCACCAGCTTTACATTAAAGATAGCCTATATTTTTGAAAAATGAGTGTGAGAAATGTGACAAGACAATTTTCTGTATCATGAGGTTTCATCAGTGTGAAAACACAAATGCAGTTTAATTCAAAATTCTTAAAAATAAATGTGCCACGAAATGTTTTTCACTCTGATGGCATATAGAAGAACAATTTTTGGTTCCCTAAAGAACCTTTCAGCCAAAGGTTTACAAAATAACTATTCCTCGCTGACCTTTTTATAGTCTAAAGAACATTTTTCCACTGTAAAGAAACTTCAGTAATCGATACATGTGAATCATAAAACTCTCAAAATACACTGAAATGAATGTTTTTTGATGAGAATGGAATGCACATTGGCTTACAGTAGTCCTGGCATGCATGAAGACTTTTGCCACAACATGCCCAAAATAACAAGGAATAAGTAGCAAAACCTAAACTGCAACCCACGGGTATTCGTATGAATTCTAACATTTATAATTTAATACAATCTGCTTTCGTACCAGTGATGGTTAGGTTAAGGGGTGGGAGTAAAGGCTAGGGCTTCATCAACTCATCTCAACTTTATTTATATTGCGCTTTTTACCATTTTCATTGTTACAAAGCAGCTTTACATGAAACATATTGACTATAAGCAAAACATTAAAGTTATAAGTAAAAACAAAAAAAGTGAACACACACAGAAAACAGACACGCCACAGGTTCACACACACCCACATGCAAAAAACACAACTCCACACACACAGAGCACAAAATACACGCACTGACACACACACACACACACACACACACACACACACACACACACACACACACACACACACACGGTCAGCGACCGCACACACATGTTGGGTTTCCATGTTTTATGGGACATTCCTATGGACGCAATGGTTTTTATACTGTACAAACGGTATATCATATTCCCTACCCCTAACCACCCCCTAAACCTTACAATCACAAAAAACTTCCTGCTCTTTTAGATTTTCAAAAAAGTTAATTCTGTATGATTTATAAGCTTGTTTCCTCATGGGGACAAAAAATGTCCTACAAGGACAAGGGTTTTGGATATTGTCATCTTTGTGGGACATTTTGTCCCCATACCGTAGGGTTTACCCTTCCACACATACACACTCAGCACACCACGACACACGCACACGACCACGCACGCACGCACGCACGCACGCACGCACGCACGCACGCACGCACGCACGCACACACACACACACACACACACACACAGGGTGGTTATCACAGAGAAGCACACATTTAAGATAAATAAGAGAGAAACATAGGTCAAATATTATACGGACTATAAATTCCTATATGTAATAATGAATAAATAAAGCAGAATGTTACATTTTAAAGTTATATTAATAAATAGGAAAACTTTAAATTCTAAAGCTGATGTCAGCAGCCCCAACACACAAGCTTTTGAAATTGAATTGAATGGTTTAAACTAAATATGTACTGAATAAACATTGTAGTGTAGTAAACATATTCCTCCCGCAGCCAGAAAGAATAATCAGGGCATATAATCAGAAGGTATTAAAAGATATGACATTAAGAATGTAGACCCTAAGCCTCAGATAAACCAAAATGTTTTTTTGGCAGAAGCATCATTCTATAAACATTAGACAGAGTGACTGCATTTGAGTTGTTAACAAACATATTCATTTCTCTCAATGGGTAGACACATCAACATCTTCTAGGCAGGATGGAACCCCATACTTTAATAAATATTTAATTATTTGTCCTGTCTTGTCTATAAATCTGGTAAAAGTGAAAATTGTTGTTGAAAAGTGTTGACAAACACATTTTGGATAATCTTCTCATGAACACGTCAGGCCATGTGTGTTAAGCAGAAGCTAAAAAAATTGCATATGGTGGATGCATCAATCAATTTGACGTATTTACACAAAGTACATGTATAGCCTGTCATAAGTATTCTCAAGAAGCATCTTTCAAATGTGTTTTATAGTATCACACCTATGTTTTATAAAAATATCTGACTTAGACGCTTTTTATCTGCTTTTAAAATTAACGCATGCGCAGTATCATCGGTTCTGAGTCGGACGTGTCCGAAGAAGCGGCTCTTCGGTTCGTGAATCGAAAGCTGTTGCAACCGGTTCGTGTCAGAAGAAGCGATTCGCGAACTGGCAACCGTTCGACGGTTCACAAATCGGACTTGTCCGACAGAAACGGTTCTCGTGACTCTAGATTCTTCTAGTCTGCGAGAGCGATTCAAGGAAACGTTTAGATTTATATAGTCTTGTTTAGAAATTAAATAAAATGTTCATGAAAACACCATGGATTACTTATGAAACAAATAAATGTTTAGTTTATTATTTTTACAAACAATTATTTTAACCTTTACAATAATTAACTTAAAAGCACAACTGCACGTTTTCTGTAATGCATTTTAAGCAACATTAATATAAAGAATATGTTTGTACAAATATTTATGACCATTAAAAAGTGTGATCTGTGTTCAAATGTTTATGTTCATTTTGCAAATGTAGTTTCTTATATGTTGAACCGGTCCACAAATCGGACGTGTCTGAAAGACAGCTCTCGGTTGGTTCAGTGGTGATCCGAAAACTGTGGCAACCGATTCTTGAATCGAGAACGAGGATCGCTCTAGGCGGAGCGTTCGATATGGCACTGCATGCATGCTCACTACATCAGCTAGCTTAGCTATAACTTGAATAGCTTCTCCGCTCGTGCTTAACAGTTCAGTTCAGCATGTAGTAGTGTACTGTTGGATTTACTGAAAAGTCGTTGATACTGGCTGGTTTATTTTGAGTCGGATGGGTTTTCATGCATGTCAAAAGTGAGTAACTTGTGAGTAAAGTGAGGTCTTGCTAGTGCATTTGCAAACGTCAATCTTTGTTAAGAGATCGCAATTTATTTCCTACTATGCCGACATAGTTATATTAATTAACACTAGTAACAGAAGCGTTAGTTTTGCCTTTTTATATTGGATTATAGTTGGATAATAAAACAAGCAGATTGACCAGGAGACATTTGCAAGCAGGACTTCAAAGGACATTTCATAGAAGTGTTTTAGAGGTATGCGGCTATGCGCACACACACACACACACAGTATCAGTGTGTTACACAGAACAGCTTTCACAGCCGATGTTAAAGTCATGGAAGCTGTTATTTGACCGTTGGTTATCTTACAATGTGTGTAGCTGAATTCTTGTTACCAGCTGTAGGACTGTGATGAAAGTGAAAGTAGTGCGTAGCTCAGTCAAATGTTTACAATCTCTGATAACCAGACACTACACCAGCGGCTCTTCCTCTTCTCTAAGGAAGACCTCGCCTATTTTTTGGCATATTCTTTGGGCGAAGGTTTTTCAAAAACTCAGAATAGTGACATCATTTACCCGGGAAGTATAGGGCTGTAGTCCGATTCCAGTCGTTCTCTGTACAGTATAGTCCTTGAAAAGCGAATTCTGTTAAAGACAATATCTCGCTTGGCATTGAACTTTGAGCTTTATCATTTTGCAGATATTGTTTATGCTCTAACAGCAACATTACACACTAACTAACGTTTGAAAATTGGCATCACGGGGAATGGCCCCTTTAAATTAACCAGGTTCATTAACTTCATTCAGATTCATTCTGTAGTTTGCATCACCCATTATTTTACTGTGGGGGGTAAAAAATCTCTACCCTGAAACAGTTAAATAACTAAATGCCATCCAATCAGGGCCGGATTAACCATATGGGCAACTGGGCAATTGCCCAGGGGCCCACGACCTCTAAAGGGCCCAGGGCGGTGACGCCAATCAATGTGCACTGAGCCGGTCGCGTGACGGCAAACTCCGCTACACAACACAACTCAAAAAATGCAAACATGGAGAAGCTAAGTGGGAGCGCTAAACGGAAATTAAAAAAGGAGAAGGATATCAGGAACGCAGAAAATTTAAAATATATACCGAAAATAGGGAATTTCTTCACGCTAGTAAACGTTAGCAACTGTTCTGCTAAGGCAGCATCCGTCAACGAGGACAGCTCAGCTAGCCAGGACATTTCTTCACTGCCGGCGCTAGCTAATGTTCACAGCCCCGAGAGCGAAGAGCCCCGGCAGCATCTTCAACCGACGACCCGGATTCTGCTGCGAGTGCGACCGTTGAGGGAAGCGGTGATGGTCGAGTCTCACCGCCATCTGAGCCGCTCGTCGAGTCTGCGAGCAGCCCCTGTACCTCAACGCCTCTACTCCCTGTAGATCCTGCACTGTGGGGGCCGGTTACAGAGCCGCTCCGTGAAGAGGCGATCTTCCGAGGGCCTGCAGCTTTCCAGAACCGGTCTGCCAAGTGTCTTGCTTCGGTGAGGGAGTCCGGATTTGGGAGTAGGACACGCTCCCTCACCAACGATCTGCTTCATTGCCAGATTATGTAGCATTTCTTTTTGTCTTGTCTAATTGAGAGAAATTGACAGATTTCCAAATGTTTATCTTGCACTAAAATGTTTAACCCTTGCCTGTCTTGTTGAACTGTGATATGACAGGTTGTTTTCTGTTTTAAAACAAGTTAAAATGAGTTTAGGAGCAGATGATACTGCATTTTATTTATTTTTTCCTTGTGGTGGCTCCATGAAAATGCTGTAAATTGTTTATTGTTGTTGAGAGAAAACAGCAGATTTCAAAATGTTTATATTGCACTATAACTTGATTGTCCTGTTGAATTCTGAGGTGACAGGGTGATTTCTGTTTAAAATGATCTGAGGACCAAAATGCTACTTGATTCTAGGAGATTATGGATTTTTGTTTGTGTCTTGTCTGTGGACTTCCTCTGTGATGGCTCTATCAATTCAATACATTTGTGTTGGCAGTAGGTGTTGTTAAATAAATATTGGATGCTTTGAAAATGGTTGTTTTTTTTTTTTTTGTGAAAATGGAGGACACTTCCTTCACTCTCTATGTAGTGGGTCAATTTTGCCAGATTATACTGATGCCAATGCGTTTTGTTTTCATAACATCATGAGTGAATGGCCTTGACAAGAGAACACTGTGGTGCATTTGTAGTTCTATGAGCATTTGCACATCTGTACATCAAAATGCACTTGATGACAGTTAGTTATTGAAATATTGAGTATATTTACTGTATTACTGTAATTTATTCTGTATTTTGCCAGATTATGGTGATCCTGGGGTCGTGATGATGGGGCCCTTGAATATTGTTGCCCCGGGTACAGTGAAGTGTTAATCTGGCCCTGCATCCAATAGGCTACCTACTTAGTAAATTGAAGTATCTCCTGCCTTCTTTCATCTGATTGGCCACTAGCTCCCGCATTTTTTTAAATAGGGAGGCTCAGAGATGACGTATTTTTGTATGCAAAACTCGAAAGCGAGTTAGCATTTTAGGACTTCAGGTTCCATCGCTCCAAAGTCAGTGGGTTTTTTCAATGGATTTTTGGTAAATCGCACGAAATAAGGTCTGTGGTGAGCAAAACCTCTAAATATTTTCACGTTTTATTCTATGACATAAAACACACCAATTATTAACCGCTTGTGATTTTTTAAAGCCTTATTGTTACTTAAAAACGGCGGTTGCTAACAAGTTGCAACCTTTGGCGGGGACGTTAGACGTCATCACGCATATAAAGCTCACAAATAATGCAACATGGGCACAAATATTCATTCACGGAGTAGGCTAATTACTTTCCAGGGAACACATTTTTAATAAAGTTTTAAAGAGTTGTCGGAGGCTAGATGGTGGTGACGTTGATATCAGGCGACCTGTAGTCTGTTTATAGCATCGTGTTAGCTTTTTACTTCTGCCGATTGTATTTCGGCTTCAAAAGTAACAAAGGCGGTTGGTGTTCATTTGTGAAGATTATCTTGATAGACAAAACGTGTAAACATCATAAACCGTTGTTAATCACAGAGTTTATTTTTTGCGATCTTCCAAAAGTCTATGGGAAAAATGCCTAGGATTTCGACCAAGGCTTTCGGTCGAGGGAACCAGCGCAGCGCTTACATCCGGGTTAGCCTACAAAATACGTCAGAAACTCCCGCCTTCTTTAATTTCATTGGCCATCAATCATTTTGACATTGACGAGCGGCGCGCTTTCTGAGAGGTAAAGAAGATCTGAGATCACACCGACGTCCGGACACATCTGCGAGCAAATGCTAGTTTACAATGTTGTTTCGTAATCAAAAACCTGAAGTTTGGGGAGGTAAACTGGACTAAATCCTCAGCTGTGTTCTGGAACCAGTAAGCAAAACGAAAGTTCAGAGTTTAGCTGACGAAACCTGCTTTGAAAGTACTGTATATTGAGTATGAAAGTAGCCTATTTATCCTATCCCATTACCTCCAATTTTCCATGTCAGGGAAAACAACATAATGTAATTCACAATGTGACACCATGAGAGTATAGAAAAGCCCAGCTAAAACTTTTTGTTAGGTCACGTAAGCCGGAGCCCTGCGGGTACTGTCAGTGGTGCTGTTTAATTTTGATATCTTGTGATGATATCTTTTTTATTTTGTGTGTTTAGATTGGCAGGGAGGTAGAGAACATGCTGTACTTTGTTTTTATTAGTTATATTAATTCAAGTTTTTTTTGTTTTTGCTAAACCTTAATCTGTGTTGCAATTGAAAAAGAAAAGAACCAATATGTAGTCAAAATTCACCCTGCAACATTCTCCAGTGCAGAGATCACTTATTTAATCATAATTGTTAAAAATGTAGTGTATAGTATATTGTCTAGCCTTCTATTATGCATTTCAAAGAACAATCGTGAGAACAGACAAAACATTTCACTATGATTGTAAAAATCAGAGTTCAGAGCTGGTGGACAGAATTTTAGTCTTTAATACATGAATAATTGTAAGGTTCCTTAAATATATTTAGATTAGCGGCAGGACAGAAAATGTAACATAGGATGTGTGGTCTTTATTAAAAGCTATTTATGTCGTCACAGCGCCTCCCAGTGGAGAACATTATACTGTTCAGTCAGTGGTCAGATGTGTTTTCAATGAGGATTCAAAAATATTTTTAACTGTGTTAACGAGAAGGGTGAAATGTAAGTTATAAAATGAAACGAGTAAGGTTATCATGTGAGACTTTACCAACACACAATCAGGGGGCTATAAACTTCATTATAGTCAGGAATAAAATGTGGAAAACATTCAGGCCGGAAAGTGTTTTTAAAACAAGCGTATCGGTCCTATGAAATGGGCAGATAGATATACATATACCATATACAGTAAATACACAGAAAAAACTCTGTTATACTGTGTACAATGTTTGGGGGAACATTTTAGTAAAATGCAGTATTAGTAACCAGCCACTAGGGGGAAGTATACACAAGCATAAGCCTATGGATGCACAACAGGCAATCTTATGACGTCTAAGTGAGTTTTGATGTCTTCATTGGTCCACTTTCACAAATATTGATTCTATTTAATGGATGTAGAAATTATACTGTCAAAACAAAGAAGTCGAAGGCGATTACTTCAGAATCATAGGGTATCTGCTCAATACAGCAGGAAAAAAGCGAATTTTAGAAGTTGCTCTAGAAAAATATGCTGGCTAAATTGTAAAGTCAAGATGAAAATAGGTTTGGTCTAAGGTTTACGTCTTTTTTTGTGTTCAACAGAACAGGGAAATATTATTTGTAAATATTGTGAGTGTTCACGTTTCTGTTCCAGAAGTATGATCCTCCTTATTTGCGAATGCTTTTCTAAATGTTCACCTAAAACATCTCGCTTTTATCAGTGTTATGCTACAAGTGACACTTGTATAGTAGGTTTTTTTTTTATCAAGAATGCACCACCGTGTCAAAGGTTTTATCACTCTGGAGGCTGCTTTGCGTCGTTGTGCAGTGAAGTGACCCGAATACTAAAGCAAAGTGGTGGAGGTGTTGTCGAGTGGGAACAGGGGTGGGCGATAGTGGTGGGGGGTGGCTCGCATGATGAGAGTGGATTAGAGATGGGGGAGGGTGGAGAGTTACGGGCAGTACAGTTTTGCAGCTGTGCGTGTGCTCTGTGTCTGTTTGTGATTATTTGGGGAGGAGGGGGGCAGGAAAGGTTCAGAAGTGTTGGAGCAGAAAATCTCTCCTCTCCCTACTCTTTATTTTTCTCTTTCTGTCACTGGACCAGACGTAAAGCAACAGCAATTTGTGCGATTTCACAGCTCACCGGCTCCCAAAAAAACTCTGACAGTCTTACACTAAGAATGGAAGAAAAGCAGGGAGGTATTGAGGGGTAAAATGATGTTATGAACTGAACAGACAGGGGGAATTTGAAGGACCAGGGATAAAAGAAAGATAAGGGAAGATGTGAAGTAGCAGTAGCGTGTGGATCCGGTCAGCGTTCAGATGAAGGGTCTGACAGTTGAGTTGGTCGGGGCACAGCTGACAAATGCCTAATGTAGGCCAGTACATCTCCACTTGTTTTGCTTTGGGACTTTATGCGGAACATCGAGTGACAACTCAACATGGGACCAAAACTATTTATCGTACAAAATGTGATTTTAATGCTGCCAATAAATCACAGCACAGAATTTATTGTGGTGCTCTCCATTTGTAAATCTTCTGGCATAGCCTATGTACTATCACATAAACTAAGCAAAATATCTAATATTAAAAATGTTTCACTGTAGTCTAAATTCATAATGCTCTCTTTG
Source organism: Triplophysa rosa (assembly GCF_024868665.1). Classification (NCBI taxonomy): domain Eukaryota; kingdom Metazoa; phylum Chordata; class Actinopteri; order Cypriniformes; family Nemacheilidae; genus Triplophysa; species Triplophysa rosa. The sequence continues at coordinate 3,301,190 of NC_079897.1, forward strand.
GCACCGCTATGGTGTTTTCACCCAAATGAAGATAAAACGTTTCCAATAATTGAAAAGATGTTTGCCAGGACAATTACAAGAACCACTTTAGAGATGTGATGCTCAGGTGCTCTCAAGATAAGACCTGTCACCTGAGTTCTTTGTCTCGATGGGTGTGAGACATCTGGATTGGCTTTTAAGGTCAGTCACAGGACAGGAAGCCCCTTTAATCCTTCCAGCTGTGAAGTGAGAAGGATATTTAGTTGGATTGCAGTAGCTGCCCACATCTCCAACCTGTTTCTACCCTTAATATTTGAAACAGATCATATCGTTTTTTTCTAAACTTATTTAATGTTAGTAAAATTTTGGCACCAAATGTAATTAAAAATAGCCATTTTTGATATAAAACAAATGTACGACTTTTGTTTTATATAAAAAATGTCTATACCTGGAAAAATCTTTCTTTTTTAATTTTAATAAATGGCTGCTTGTTTAATCGGTGCATGATTCATAATAAACAACATGCATAAAGAATTCATTAGTATGAATAATCAAAGAATACCTTTGTATTTAAAAAATCAAGATTGTGAATGCGACAGGTGCGCCACAGTATAAAATGGCAATCATGAGGTCTGTGTAAAGTCTGTTTCTCCTCACTTTCTGTTAGACACCCTAACCTTAGATTTGAACTGCTGCTGCTGGCTTTCTGGTCTAAAGTGTTTCACTACAACGCTTCAGCTGCGTCCGCTGGCATTTTGAGCACAAGTGATCAAGTGTTTGCATTTCTATCAAAGTGGAGCGGGATTCTCTTCAGGTGGATTATGCGATTGACAGCTCGTACATCCCAAAGCTTCTGTACAGTGTTCTGGTGTGAGCGGCAATAGGCATATTTTTTAGCTGGACTGTAAATGTACAGTTATTTGATTTTGAAAGTCCTATAAAACAGTGGTTCTCAAACTTTTTTGTTGTAAGCCCCCTTTGTGTAGAGTACATTGCTTTGCGGCCCCCCCAAATACAGATTTATAATCTTAAAATTTTTATTAAACCAAGAAAATATTCAGTTAAACAATGCTAAAACATCAATTCTTTTGGTTGGTAGCGTTGTTTTTCTGATGTTTGATTGCACAAAATTTATGATAAATATCTATATTTCTAAAATGCCACAAAATCTGTGGCCCCCCCTGGAACCATCTTGGGGCCCCCCAGGAGGCCACGGCCCTCAGTTTGAGAACCACTGCTATAAAAATACTGTATTGTAAAATCTGCCCAATGCAATGAATAGGAAATACGGCAGATTGTAAAGAAGCATTGTGGATTCATGTTGATGATTCTAAGTACAACCTGAAAGAAGTACAGTATTTATTTGATTAGTCAATTATTTACATTTGGAAACTGTCTGTGTATTATGCGTATAATCTGTGTTTAATCTGTATTTTGTGTGTATATTTTTTGTGCATCTCTTGTATATACTGTGTGTGTGCGTGCGTGTGCTATATTGTTATAATGTATCGTAATCTTCACACTATTTCTCAAGATTCATTCAAACTACACAAGTGCTGTTGGAGATGTGAAAATAAAATGTATTTGATTTTGATATCATTTTTAATGAATTTACTCATTTAAATTTTGGCATTTACCAGAAGGGAGTTATGAGGACATACGAATAAACCACACCATTGTTCTATATGATTTTCCACCCACTGAGCTCACATCTATCCACATTGTTCTAGTCTAAATTGGGATTTTTTGTTTATGTGTAAAATGTGCTTTTTTATGGCTTTGATTTCTAAACATTACGGCCCGGTTTCACACACAAGGCTTAAGGCTAGTCTCAGACTAAAAGGAATGTGTGACCTGTCTTAACTGAATATAACTTGCCCAGAAACATCTTGAAATATATTAGTGCCATTGTTTTGTCTCAAGATGCACACCAGTAATGTATTCTTCTAAGGCATTTTCATAAAAGCGACATAAATATCTTAATTCAACTAAGGCATAGTCCTGGCTTAAACTAAGCCATGTCTGTGAAACCGGACCTACATCTATTTTAATAGTACATGCACTTTAGAACCATTTCAAATAAAGAAAAGATTCCTCATGGCCACTAGACATAAATACAATGAAACATGTTGGTACATTTTGTCTATTAAGAAAATAAAATGTGAAAGAAATTGACATAATGGCCAACTTTAACATACGTTTAATAGATTAATTGAGTGTAGCAGGTACAGACAAACACTGTCTTATTTAAGCATTCTGTGTGGCCCCCGTTTTCTCACATGACCATGGAATTAGCATGCAGGGTGAAGGGTCAAGTGAAGGTGCCATCCCCGAGCAGCCAGCTGGAAAGCTCGGAGTTCAGGGGTCATGGAAAATATGCTTGACTGGTTGACTTGTCATACAAATCAAATCAGCTACTTGCTGTACTTTGCGGTTTAATCTGACCCAGCCTATTAACAGAGCAGCAGACGGCTACAATACAGTATTCCCTCTATATATCTTTGTCTGTATTTTCATTTCTAACCTTTTTATTGAGACATCTCCACAGATGCATAATTGGTATGAAAGATACGTTGCTACAAAGATTCTAGTTAAACTTTGTATTCCCTCTGTGACTTTGACCTTGCCTTCCCCACAAGCATTTGTACGACTCTGATTTATCTGTCAGATTAATTTTGTTGGCTGCATTGAAATGTGTTTAAGATGGAGGTCTTCGGGTCAAAGATGGCAGCCAATAAATTGAAGGAAAAAAAGAGGGCAGCTGAGTTAAAGCAAATTGTCGGAGGACGGTATAATTGAAAGTATTGTATTTGCACGAAAAATGTAGCACCTCTGAACTACAGTTTCAGTGTTTATGGGATATGTAATTGTGTTCACAATTAATTGTCTGTTAAACACAAGAATCAATAACTTCATGTAAACAAGCAATGGAAAATTAACAACTTACTAAGACTGCATCGTATAGGGAATGCATTGTTAGAATAGTGTGGATTCCAATAAAATCAATAAGTGTTTTCATAAAGATCTTAGCTGGCATGTTTTGTTATTTTCAGTTTTGCATGCCTTGCAACAGTTAAGGCTCTCCACACATATATTTATCCACAAAGCATATCAGGCATCAGAAAACAGTAGAAGTTAAACTGAATCCAAAACGCTGCGATGCGCCATGAGGCTAATTCACACTCATCCAACAAAAACCAACAAATTCCAACATTCTAAATGTTCATTGACATTGATCCAACAAGCACAGTGTCTTCTGACTTAAACTCCTTTTTAGGTTTCAAACATGGTTTCAAAGCAACTACATAAACAAACGTTACTCCGCATGCACGCTTTTGTGGCCCAAACTTAACATCATTATAGAGTCTCTGTAGATTATTTCCGATAACAAGCAAAAAAATAAGAAGTAAATTACATTAGCTAGCAAGATAAAAGTATGTCTAGCCAGTATTATTTTGGGTTACCAGTAGAAGAACAGTTACTTGGCTAAACTTAAATGCGACTAAGTTACACGACCCATTCAACAAATAGTTTATTTAATCAAATGAATATACAATAAAATTCAACAAATTGTTTATTTAATACAGCTATTATACAATAAAATATTAATTATCATTAATATGAATGTAAATTAAATAAAATGTTAATAGTTATGTTATTAACCGATCGACAAACACAGAGCAGAAGTTAACTTCGGGCCAGGCGTGTGCATCCGATGATTTTGCCTTTATGACTTACTTTCTTCTGCAGAACACAAAAGAAGATATTTTGAAGAATAATTGTAACCGAACAACGGTTGCATAGACACAAAAACCAATGGAAGTCAATGGTACCTCAGTTTGTTGGGTTACCAACATTCTTCAGAATATCTTCCTTTGTGAAGAAAGAAAATCATACAGGTTTGAAATGACAGGTGGGTGAGTAAATGATGACAGAATTTTCATTTTTGGGTGACCTATCTGTGAAATTTAAAACGTTGCTTAATTTTAATTCAGCCAAGCTAACAGTTTGAACGTGTTTTAAAAGCACTTCGAAAGAGCAAATAGATCAACACTACTTCAGAGGGAGGTCTGCACAAATGTACAAGCTTATAAGGCCGATATTTATTTGTGATTATTTACAAGCTTTTTATCTCAATTTCTTTGCCCTTGGCAGTGGACGGGTCTCTCTGACTGAACCCAAGGCCTGCTGGTCATTCATCTCTTCACAGGCACCTAATGCGGAGGAGTCGCTAGAGCGAAAAGCTGTCAGGGCTGTTTTTCATTCATCGCCCATTTTCCCGCATACATTTCAATTAGAGGGGCTTCGGGATGCTCCCGGTCCGCCAGGGAAAGTCTGGCGAAGCCATCGTTTAATACTCCCATCTGTAAGATAAATATTAGCCCCATCGCTGCTCCTATCGATTTGCGCTAAGGTTAAAAGCTTTAAGGACCTTGGCTTCGATATGGGCCTCTTGACAACTTCCCTACACCCCCACGGTCAGATCGTACGGAGGTCCGACCCAGACGGTTGAATTCTGGCCCTTGATTTCTTCCCCCATTTGTGATTAAATGTTGCCTCCTTCCCGTCACCTCAACCTTAACCCTGGACCTCTCCGCTCCCAGGTCACCTAACCTTGAACCCAATTACAAGATAAGGTTACTTAAAGGTGACCCTTGCTTTGCTTTACTCAGCTAATAGGGCGGTCGAGAAAAAGGCGGGCGCAGCTGATACGCTTCTAGCTAATTCACAGGGGTTGACAAAGGTCGTACTCGAGCCATAAAGAAGAGCTTCGATCTCTCATGCGAAATGAAACTCAGCAATACACAGAGACAGTCAGGCAAAGAGCCAAACGTGCAGCAGCCAATTGAAATGCGACATTTTTTATACAGTACATTATGGGTAACTTGAGTGTTAACAGTCATGGGCTTCTAAAGCACATGCATTAACTCAAGTGTCATTTCACAAATGGCGAACAGTTTTAAAGTCAGTTTTTAAAGTCACTGAAACAAATAGTTCTCCAAAAAATAAATATTATGTCATTTTTTACTAAACCCTGTCGTTCCCTTTATGTATGCTTTATGTTTTTCTGCAGAACAAATATTTGTTCCTTTATTTGAAATCACATCCAAAATATATTTATATATATTATATATATTATATTTACAAACCAATGATTCATGTCACTTGTCATTTAGCAGATCATTTGCATGCACAGCTGTTATTACAGAGACAATCCTGCTGGAGGAATCTAAGGTTAAGCGTTCTGCTTTAGGGCACAATGCTGCTTGAGTTGAATAGAGTTGATCTTGATAACCCTCTGGACCTTTGAAATTTAGATCTTGATCTAAATGACTGTTGCTTTGGACAGAGCATTTAGCCTTTAAGCAGTCAAGATCCATTAACAGTATAGATTACATACACCTCAACACATTTCAAAACCCACTGTGTCAGAACAATAGCATTTCCTTCATCAATGTTATAATGGTGAAGCCATGAGAAATGTTCTTTATTCCATCATTTCAATTCCTTGTGTATTATTCAATATATTGTCATTTTGATATACCAGCATTAACAGTGTATTATTCTATACACTGTATTTTTGAATATATAAAATGATGTACAGTAATATATTGACAGTTAATATATGTTTTCTTTGCGCAAGAATGCACCAGAGAAGTGATACTAAACCTATACTAAAACTGTACAGGTTGGAGTATACCTTACCTGCAAGCCACTTTGGAGAAAAGCGTCCGCCAAATGCATTCATGTAAATTTCACCAGTCATAAATCTAAAAATGAAAAATAGTTATTTCTATTTTCTTATATAAAATTAAGCCTTATTTTAGGAGCAATTTTGAAATCAAAAGACACAGGACTGATAAATACTTTACTAAGTCACGGTACATCATTACATCATCAGCTATGTTGTCAAACAAGATAGACATTTAGCAATTTAGCAAGATATTTAAATCGGCATAATTACAGGAGGGCCTGGAGGTCCCCTTAATTTCATGTCTGAACCCCCCAGCTTTCCACTTGCTTCTATATAGAATACACATGTACATTTTGGTGGTCCCCCCAAAAAATTCAATTCTGACTACACCACTGATTTAAATACTTTTTCTTTTTTGATCCTCCCATCATTTGAATGAATAGAGCTGCTTGCAGCCGAAGTGCATGAACTTATCAGCTCATTGTTTTATGTAAACCCTTAAAATAGGTCATTGCATTTTTGTGTGGAGAACAAAGGGACTCAATAGACTTTCCCACAAATCCCACCATACCAGTATGTTCAAAAGATCTGTTTACCATTAACAAAACATGACTGCAGTGATGTTGTTCTCTGTATAGAGAAACCTAGACAGAAAAAACAGTGTGAAACAAATAAATGGTATGCCGGCGATTGAAATAAAACCATTCCAGCTGTAGTTTTTAATACATTGCCAGCATCGCCTGAACGCTTAATGCCAGAAAGCAGAGAAAAGACAAAGAGAACCGGAGAGAGAGAGAGAGAGAGAGAGAGAGAGAGAGAGAGAGAGAGAGAGAAACTGAAAAATATTAAGAGTATCCTGGTAGCAGAATAGCCCGTTGACCGCTGCTTGAACCTTCTGCTGAACTGAGAATGAACCCTCAACTTGAGGAGCGTCGGTCACGGATCTCCCTGGGAGCTACAAACGGGCAGCCAGCCCCGAGACCAGCACACAAGCACTTAATTCAAACGTCTCACACTACACACCCGTGTACACACACATCACACACTTTTCTCGCTTTCTCACACCTTCGCAATATCTACACCACAAACAGACGCACAGCGACAGTCATAGAAGATCAACTCTAGCCGCCTTTCTTGCTATGTGGTCTGTAAAACACCGGGGTGTGAGGTCATGCCACATCCAGGTTTATTGATTGCGAATTTAAGTTTTAAATTGTCTAAAACTCTACACACACACTTTATTGAGTACATACGCAACGGCTCTGTAATCCTCTTGATATAATACGGCCACACAGCGATTGCAAAACGCAGCACATGGGTCATGGACGGGTCAGTGTCGTTCATACCATTCCTGAGTCTGTTTGGTATTCTGTTGCTACTGTCACAGGACTTTAGTCATGTTTTGCAGTGTAAACTGGTCAGGATAAAGCTGATTTACTGGTGGGAGTCTAATTGAACATTAGCATTGTGCTTGAATTGGGGCAAATGTAAGCCTGGGGGTGTCAAGCAGAGGTGAAAGGAAAACCAGAACCTATATGAAATGCACACGCTGGACCATTAGAGTACTGACAGTGTGTTAAACATACAGTAGAGAGCACAGACATGTGACACAACATAAGAAAACACATCGATTTCTTTTACCCTGAGGAAAATGTTATTGCTCAAAAGTTTATGGAGTTCTCAGCTGTGTTTCACCTTTGCTGTAAATTAAGTAGATTTTCTAAATAAGGGACTGTTCAAAGGAATAGTTCACCCAAAAATGAACATTCTGTCATGAATTACTCAACCTCAATTTGTTCCAGACCTGTATACATTTTTGTGTTCTGTTGAAAAATGTTAGCAACTGAGATTTCTGGGGTAGTCAAAAATAGTAGTCAAAGATTTCCCAGAACTGTTTGTTTTCCTGAATTCTTCAAATATCTTCTTTTGTGTTTAACAGAACACAAGAAATGTACAATCATTTTTCCTACTATACGGCAGTCAGTGATGTCCGAGAAGTCATAGTTGCTAACGTTCTTCCTAATATCTTCCAAATGTGTACAAGAAAACAAAAACGTTTATACAGGTTTAGTAATTCATGACAGAATTGTTATTTTTGGGCGGATTATCCCTTTATCAAAAGCTTTTTTTAAATGATATGATAATCGAAATTTAACAAATAAAAAAGGTATTGTTTTTCCTTGGTCCACATTAGTATTTTAATATTACTGTATATATTAAATTCTATAGTTCTTTAAAAAATAGTATATGAGTTTATTTGCAAGAAACAAATAACTCAAAATAATGTTTTTTTTATTGTGCATTCCAAGTAATATAAATTAAACTGCTGTTGAGTTATTTTGATTAAGTAATAATATCTAAAAAAAACTTTGACATAACTTAGTCCATTTGTGTTGGGATAACATGAATCATTTTCATTGACTAACTGAAACTACACAGCGGATTGAGTTCCCAGCATGCTTTACTATTATGACTGGATTTAGATTTAAAATTGATAAAGTGCTACTGTATTTGTGATTTCGTGAGGATAAGGAGATTGTTAGTGTTTACTGTTCTGTAATGTTAAAATTCAAAAGATTTTCTGTTGTCTGTGATTTTTGGGGGGGTTACCATAGTGGTGACGAGTAAATGTTTTACTTAGGTTGGGGACGAGCACATTTATACCATTGTATACATCCAGCTTTACTCAGTGAGTAAATACTCTGCAAATGCAGTAAACCCTCTTGTGCTCCCTGCTAGCACCATACATTACATATGGTAAAAAAAAGATGTTCATTTAAAAAATAGTGTTGCACTGAAGCATTCACATTTAATTGGCTTAACACACCTGACATTAAATAAAATAAGTTGATGAACTTTTAACAGTTTACTGTCACATTTTCACCTGTAAATGTTGGTGTTATAATTAACTCTGTCATTAGAGGGCGCTCTGTAGTCTGAGTTGTCTGCTAGCATAAAAGATGGCAGAGAAGAAGCATTAGGGAGGAAGTAAGGGCCGTTTCTCAATATTTCTCCTTGTCTGTACTTGTGTCCTTGTGGACTTGTGAAACGTCATCAGAAACAGCCCAAGTACTGTTCCAAATCAAAGTTCACATCTAGCCAAGTACAGTTCAAATCCCCGGATGTGTTCTTGCTCTGCCCCTTTTATCGAGGTTGCATAGGTAGGTGACTTGTGCGGACTTGATAGGGGTCATAACCCAGAATTCAGTTCGCTCCAACTGACGTTCCGTAATTGCGGAAGAGAGAACGCACAACTGTAAGTAATACATTTGGAAATACTATTGTTGTTATGTCACGAAATGTAGTTTTTGAGGCGAGAATATAGTTGTTTAGACTTCAAATCTGGCGTTGAATTATAAGGTTAGCCACTATTTGAAAATTTCTTCAGACAATTTCGGAGGTGGGAGATCCCGGGTAGTCAGCGCTTATGTACCTGCCGAGGCCAGCCCTACCTCGGCAAGTGCTCCTGAAATATACTGCTGCCAATAGCGTTGCTGTAGCAGTTCCATTTTGATTGATTAATTGATTCTTTTACTTATTTCACTTTCCTTTTTTTCTGTGTCTAATTTTTCCTCGTAACGTCCAACACTTTCCCACCACCGTCTTTCCAGCTTTTTTTATTTGAATTGAAAACGAGAAGAGTCCATTGTTTGATATTCAATTTTATTTCAAACGAAATTAATATAATCAGAGTAGGCAAATATTGCCTGAAACACATATTAATGTTTAATAGTTTTAAAATACAAAAGAGGCAGCTGTATAATATCGTATTACACACGTTTGCTAATTACATTTAATATGTACATTAAAAATAAAAAACGAAATACAATGACGCTGATTGAAGCATGAGGTGCTTGCATGCGGTATCTAAGATCTGATGGACGTACTCTGGCATCAATGAACTGTTATTCTTGCGTGCTAAGTTTGATTATGTTTAATGCGAATATCACCATATGCATTTAATACATACCACGCAAGAGAGTTGAAGCAATCTCAGTCAGGTTCCATTTATGCAGGACTAAAAAGCTAGGTGTTACAAACTTAAGATTTACTTGTCTGTTCAGTTCACCCAGTTTAAGTTCAGATAAACCAATTCAATTGTGTGGAAATGGGTGTCCTAATAAAATTAAGTTAATCCAACAACTTATTTTTTTGAGTGTATGTAAATAAAATAGACCTTTGATTTACTTCATAGTGATAACACAACCCTTATTTGAAAACTTCCTCATAGTGCAGCCCTATTTCTGCCCAAACAAATGCCTGAAATCTCTCAGCGGAGGGTACAAGGTTGACCATGACCCTAACTGCTGTCCTGTAAGGGTCATGTGTGTTAGCCTTGTTCTGACAGCCTTGGAGTCAGAAGTGCACATTAGGAGCTCTGTGAGTGTACTGCTTGTCCCATAGGGAAAGGCCTGAACATTTCTGCCATTGTCAAAGCTTTTTAAGGCCTCTGGTTTGATTTTAATTGGAGAAAAGAAATGGTGACCTTCTAAAACTTTACCATTTGCTTCAGATTTAAACCTTAAAAACAACTTTAAAATCAAATTCAATTACTTACTAAACGCTCTTTGTCTTATTGTTTGAATTGATCTGTGTCACCAAGCCTTCTTATTTTCATCTCCTGCCCACCAACCATCTGTCATCATAGAGACCACTGTTCACATTCCAATCAATTCCCAATGGCTAAAATCACACACCATCCAACAAGTTTTTAACATTGTATATCTTGTTCCGTTTACGCCACATTGCAGAGATTTATATTTTTGCAGGCCATATGGATCATAAAAAAATGTTGAGATCCTAAATCATTATACATTGTACACTAGGAAAACCTAGGAGGCATGGACACCTTGCCGCTGCGAAAACAAATGGAGAGACAACTGGGACTTAAATGTCACCGAGGTCAGAACAGGTGTTACTGGGACCAGTCTGGGTTTGTGGGAACAGCTGTTCTATTCCTGTGTCCAGAGCCGAGCCGGACTGACCGTAGATCCACTAAAAGTAATGACAGATGGACAGGTGAGCAGCCCAAAGCTTTGTGTTTTACACCGAGGGGTCAAGGCCAAACTGGTGAGCATGTGCCAGTTAGCCCCTAGTGGTGGATGCCTTGCATGACACTATTCTTGTCTATTGTTTTATCATTCTATCGTTAAAGAAACTCTTTCAGAGTTATAAATATTTTTACATTTGTTTCTAATTGTGTCCCGTGGAAAAAATGTATTCACCCCAATGAGCAATTTCCACACACACGCACACAGACTTGTGGAAAAACACTACGAATCATGCAGCTGCAACACCCCACGCCAATTAACATGACTGCGACCTCACACATCCGGGTCAGTGCGTCTGAGCAGAGAAACAAAAGCAGTGCTGGTCACAGAATGCGAGTTCCCAATTACCCTTCAGTGAGATCCGCAGAGCACAATGCTGCAGGTGAGAAGTTGGACGGGGCTTCTGTGAGGGGCTGGCAGAGACACAATGAACCTCTGTGGCATCGACTAGGAATCGTTGTATGTCTGTGATGAAAAATGCTGCGGGCACAAGACAAAAAAGCACACATAATGAATTCATTGCATGTGTGATTTATGACGGCCAGACGGCCCCTTGATTCCTTTCAACGTTGAACTGCTGAATGTTAAAACGGTGCAAAATGCTGCAAATCAATTATGAATGTAAGAGAAAATTGTAAGGATGAAGCAATCGAAATGTCATGTGAAGTCATTCCAGGACTTTAATATGAACTTGCTGACCTTAATGCACTGGAGCGAATGATACCAGAATCGTACAGCAGTAGTTCATCCAAAAATGAATGTCAATATTTACTCATTTTCATGTCATTCTGAACCCTGTCATTTTTTTCTCTGGAATGCAACAAGAGAAACTGTAGAACCTTCACACAGATTTACATAGCTGATAGTGACCTCTAACAAAAAAATATATGAAGCTGTACAATGTCTTTGTGTAAGGTACAGACTTTTAAAATAAGTTGTTTTCGCTAGAGCTCTAAGATTAAAAAAAAAAAAGTAGTGATGCCAACACTACAAAAAAGATAAGTTTAGCAAATAATGTTAAAAACATATAATTTTTGTAAACTATTAAAAATCTGTTGCCCGAACATATTCATTGCTCAAAACATGTAAATGCAATGCGGATGGGTCGCCAAAGCGAGTGTGGAAAGCACATGATGGGAAATTTGCCTAAAGGCAATGAGGAATGAGTGCTATTACTTTCTATGTCATCCCAGCACAGCCTCTCTTCTGTTCTGTTCAATGGTATCTCATCTGTGCAACAATTACCCTGACTTTACTGTACTCTAAAGCTCAATAGAATTTGACTGTGATCTAACGGAGTAGATCCATCAGTGCCGGACCTGCAGAGTTCACGTGGGGAATATACTGTATGTACAGCTCTAAAGAAACAGAAGTGTTAGTAATGTGGAAGCTCTCCTGAAAACACACAAAGTGCTCAGTGAATTATACCAGAAAACTCAAACACCCAGAATTTTTTTTGTCTTGCATTTAATACAGAGGTGCTTTTTATGTACGGTGGACATGTGTATTTGTTGTAATTGTGTTTTTTATTCTACCCTTGGTATTTGTATTACTTTTATTATGTCTGTACAGCACTTAAAAGTGCTTTATAAATAAAATAAACAAAAAAATAAGAATTCACAAATGTGACACGTCCCTGAACGTATAGAAATATATTTATAAGAAATACAAATCACATATGAGATCTCTTTAATATTTCTGTTAGTTCTCCTAGACACCAAAGAGATGAAGTGGAGATCTCAACAGTCACAAACTGAGCTCAGATTTCTCAAGTCTGCAATCAAAAGTCAATATTAGTGAAGATTTCAATATGAAACATTTCTCATCAAACATAGCCAAATCTACATTTATCCATCACCCTATTCTTCATGTATTTTGACTATTATCTCATTTGTTTCCATTATTATAAATCTTAAGCAATAGTAGGAAAAATGACAATGGTAGTCAAAAGTGCCCCAGAACTGTTTGCTTACGTTCTTCAAAATATCTTCTTTTGTTCAACAGAACAAAGAAGTTTTTCCTATACTCAATGGTGGGCCAAGAACTTTTTGGTTAAAAGCATTCTTCCAAATATACACTCACCTAAAGGATTATTAGGAACACCATACTAATACGGTGTTTGACCCCCTTTCGCCTTCAGAACTGCCTTAATTCTACGTGGCATTGATTCAACAAGGTGCTGAAAGCATTCTTTAGAAATGTTGGCCCATATTGATAGGATAGCATCTTGCAGTTGATGGAGATTTGTGGGATGCACATCCAGGGCACGAAGCTCCCGTTCCACCACATCCCAAAGATGTTCTATCGGGTTGAGATCTGGTGACTGTGGGGGCCATTCTAGTACAGTGAACTCATTGTCATGTTCAAGAAACCAATTTGAAATGATTCGAGCTTTGTGACATGGTGCATTATCCTGCTGGAAGTAGCCATTAGAGGATGGGTACATGGTGGTCATAAAGGGATGGACATGGTCAGAAACAATGCTAAGGTAGGCCGTGGCATTTAAACGATGCCCAATTGGCACTAAGGGGCCTAAAGTGTGCCAAGAAAACATCCCCCACACCATTACACCACCACCACCAGCCTGCACAGTGGTAACAAGGCATGATGGATCCATGTTCTCATTCTGTTTACGCCAAATTCTGACTCTACCATTTGAATGTCTCAACAGAAATCGAGACTCATCAGACCAGGCAAAATTTTTCCAGTCTTCAACTGTCCAATTTTGGTGAGCTCGTGCAAATTGTAGCCTCTTTTTCCTATTTGTAGTGGAGATGAGTGGTACCCGGTGGGGTCTTCTGCTGTTGTAGCCCATCTGCCTCAAGGTTGTGCGTGTTGTGGCTTCACAAATGCTTTGCTGCATACCTCGGTTGTAACGAGTGGTTATTTCAGTCAAAGTTGCTCTTCTATCAGCTTGAATCAGTCGGCCCATTCTCCTCTGACCTCTAGCATCAACAAGGCATTTTCGCCCACAGGACTGCCGCATACTGGATGTTTTTCCCTTTTCACACCATTCTTTGTAAACCCTAGAAATGGTTGTGCGTGAAAATCCCAGTAACTGAGCAGATTGTGAAATACTCAGACCGGCCCGTCTGGCACCAACAACCATGCCACGCTCAAAATTGCTTAAATCACCTTTCTTTCCCATTCTGACATTCAGTTTGGAGTTCAGGAGATTGTCTTGACCAGGACCACACCCCTAAATGCATTGAAGCAACTGCCATGTGATTGGTTGATTAGATAATTGCATTAATGAGAAATTGAACAGGTGTTCCTAATAATCCTTTAGGTGAGTGTATTTCTCTGTGTTCATCAGAACAAAGAAATTCATACAGATTTGAGTCTTGAGAACTTGAGTTGGGTGAGTAAATGACGGCAGAACTTACATTTTTGGGTAAACTGTTCTTTTAAGGGCTCCTTTCTGTATTTCTACAGGTACAAAACCCAGAACCTTTTGGGTACATAATTGTACCATAAAGACCTATTGTGTACCTTTTAGAGTTAAATTTTAGGTAGACAAAACATTTTACTGACCTATAAAATATCATCTGAGCTATAAATAGCAACCTCTGAGCAATAAACATTTCCTCAGTGCTTTTAAGATCTCTTAATTAAGTCACGGCTATCTGGGTCAAGCTATATGCTTATTAAATCATGAACTGGTTGGTAAACAAACAAAAAAATCAACGAAGGCTACACTTGGCTACACATTTGAAACTTACAGTATATGTAGTTAAATGAAATGACACTACCAGAACACTCTCTTGTGACTTCTACTTAGTCTTAATGGCACGTAACGATTCTGGGTAACATTGACAGGCCTTTGGGTGATATGATGATGACTTTTTGGGTCAAATGGTGCCCAGGGCCAAGACAGCTAGAACAGTGGAGAGAGGGAGAGAGAGAGCGAGAGTGAGAGTGAGAGCGAGAGCGTTGAGATGGAAGCTAAACATGGGGGAGAGCACACACAAAGTGGAAACAGACGTGTCTAAAAATAAGCCATCTAAAATATTTAACTTACTGACCCAGAAACTGCCACGCTGTAATCATATCTGTGCTCCAGCGGAGGAGTCGGCAACAGTAAGAGTATGATATCATTAATGTGGAGTATGGAAATCATAATGAAACAGGAAGGAGAAAGCCCTCGGGAAATTTGGCTGCAAACATCTACAAAAAGCCTGCGAATCTGGGACATTTAATCTCTCTGGGTCTGGAATCAGTGGAGGGTCAGTATCTGACTCTCACAAACAAACATAAACAATCAAGCTCGTGGTGAACAGGAAATGTTTCTTTAATTTTCAACGACTATCATTTATATTTATGTTTATGGCATAATATGGCGCTGCTGTGACTAACCCCTAAATGTAAGCTGTGCAGTTCATTTTGTTTTAACGAAACCAGTCTTATGGGTACATTTTTCGAAATTGAGATCTCTACACCATCTGAAAGCTGAATAAATAAGCTTTCCATAGATGTATGGTTTGTTAGGATAGGACGGTATTTGGCCGACATATAACTATTTGAAAATCTGGAATCTGTGGATGCAAAAAATCAAAATGAGAAAATTGCCTTTGAAGTTGTTAACCAGAGGCACTGTAGCAGGCCATTGCTAAGAAGAAACAGGTTTGTTCTAACGCTCTCTATTGGCTTACCGCTGCAATGACATTGCGAAGAGTAGATCAACCCGAAAGCTGAAATTCTAAGCTTTACATAGATACGAAACTTGATTGGGAAATTCTTAAAGAGAGGGCCGTAGTGAGTGACGTCTGTAGGCGTGTTTTCAGCCATTTAAGTGATTTTGCTGCATCCACTCACAAAAATAAAGTTTTGATAGATTTACGGTAGGAAATTTATAAAATATCTTAATAGAACATGATCTTTACTTAATATCCTATTGGGTTTTGGCATAAAAGAAAAATCGATACTTTTGACCCATACAATGTTTTGTTGGCTTTTGCCACAAATATTCCCGTGCTGCTTAAAACCACGCCTGGATTAAGAATTCAAAGGCCCCTGGGCACAAGTGTCTTGTAGACCTCCACCCCCACACACACACACATGCATTGTCCATCACATTGCACACTTGCACATTGCACATAGCATCTGGAAACTGTACATTTTAAGAAACAATACAATAAACCTGTAAATAACACATCTGCACATTCATTTAAACAATTATATGTATTTTTGTCTATATTTTTTTCACGTTTGTATATAGTGCATTTTTTAAATTTTTATTTAAATATTATATTATATTAATATTATTTAAATCTTAATGTATATTTAATCTCTTTCATCTACGTTTGCACCATGTGTACACTTTCTTCTGCACTAAGCTCCTGTGGCCAAGTCAAATTGTGTGTAAACATACTTGGTAATAAAGCTCCTTCTGATATTCTGAAGGACAATATCAACACCTGTACAAATCCTACATCATACAGGATTTACACCACATGATTGCAACAATGCTTTCCTGGACCAGCAGCAACAATATTAAGACATTTCCCAGCATACTGTAACTCACTGGCATATGCAAGCAGCACACTACCACGCCTCAAGTTTTAATTCAGTTCTATCAGATTCTTACATAATTCAAACACGCCGGATTCACAAAACTGCTCTTACGAGAAAATATAATAACTTTTTTCAGATAAATTACAGGACGTTCTTAAGAAGATTCTTAGGTGAAATTCTCCAATATTTTCTTAACATCTTTATAAACGGGCAGTCTTTGTCAATGATTAGGCCTATACTATAAGAGTTATTTGTCAATTTGTTCAACTTTACTTGTGTAACAAGCACCTCACGACTCACGTTCTTATGTAAGCGAGTAATGTGTTAAACGGCATTAACGAATATTATAAGTACTTCTTTAGCCTATATTACGACATCGTAATACTGTATTTGCATGTATGTAAACATTTTACAATGTATGTAAAAGCACTGTGGATTATCTAATAATGAAGGCTAAATATTGGTAAAGTAAGGCAGTTAGAACTGATCCTCATGTCAATATAAAATTCACCAAAAACAACTCTTACCTTTTGAGATTTAAGACAACCGTGAGGGTATTCTAACTCGTAGATTATATTTACAACAATAAAGCCGTTCTCATTGACATATTTTCTATTGTCAGTTCCGACTTATCATCTAACAAATCACCATGAAAAATGGTGATTTGGCTATTCTCACACAGCCTCCGACTACGTAACCATGTGCATATTTACAGGCGAACTTTGTTCATGTTTATATATCCAAACAGTCGATAACAGTGACAGGTTGTTGGAAACGCCATAGGCTACTCATTTCATTCAGGAGTCACCTGTCGTACGGTGAATTATGTGTACTGCTGCTTCTTCCTGCCGCTCACTGTACAGAGTGACGCAGAGAGAAGGCGATCCCAGCGCGGGGAAAGAGAGACCTCGCGCCCCCGGGCAGCACTGGCAACATTTTCTCACTGAATGAAATGTAAGGTTTATCCAAGAAGTCGCTAGATTTGTCGCTATGCGCTTCTTCTGAACAAAAGCCGCTAGAGGGCTCATAAAGTTAAATCAAGAGATAGACTTCCTAAGTTAGAAACACTGTTTTGTATGCGCACCTCCACGTGCGCGGGCCAGAGAAGCGCATGGCAGAATGAATATAGCGGAAAGACTATTATGTGAAATGTTCTTCCCCTTGCTTGGGCCCCAAGCGCGCATGGGCCTGGGCCCATAATGCCTATTGGATAATCCGGCCCTGATTAAGACTGGTTTTGTGGTCCAGGGTCACATATACAGTATATATGTGTAATAAATCAAATTAAATAATACGTGTAATTAATAAAATTACATTTCAGACAAAATGTTGCATGTTTTTCTACGTTTTAAAATAGAATCATGACAAAGGAATCCATTTTGTGCTTTAGAAGCAGTGCCCAGACACATGTCCCATGTACTTTAAAGAAATAGCTTACCCTAAAAAGAAATATTTGTCATTTACTCACCCTCATGTGAAAACTTTTCCTCATGTGAGACTTTTTCCCTCCTGTGAAACACAAGATTCGGGTCTGGCAGATGTCTTTTTCCTATACAACAGGACCATACATTCAACATTTATTTTCTATAGTGCTTTTTACTATTTGCGTTGTTTCAAAGCAGCTGTACAGAAAATTTGTCATTAAACAAACATACAATAAATATTGAGAAGAATGTTAGCAATTTTGAGTCCTAGGACATCATTCACTTCCATATGAAAAAACACATTGTATTGTTTTTGTTCTGTTGAACACAAAATGACATATTTTGAAGAATTTAGGAAAGCGAAAAGTTCTGGGGCACCTTTGACTACCATTTCAATTGTTCCTACTATGGTAGTCAATGATGTCCTAGGACTCAAAATTGCTAACATTCTTCTTTTGTGTTCAACAGAAGAAAGAAATTAATAGGTTCGGAAAACTTGAGAAAATGATGACAGAATGTTCATTTTTCCCTTTAACTCTATTTATTAACCAAGCGCTGCCCAACACGATCTCCATAAAAACCAGCATCCTTAAAAATATCAAACATATTTCAGTGTGAATCTATGTCTGTGTTGCGTGTCATTAAAACATGAGAATATTTCTCAAAAATCTGCCACTCCACCATTGCCCGCTCTCTCGTTGAGAATCTAAAAAGCTCAAGCATAAAATGTGCAAAAGTAGGAAGATTTCCACATCATCAGAAGGAATATTCATGGCCTTATTTCGAGGTTGGTAATGCTGAAACTCTTGCACTTTGGTAATTACTATTTGAGAGTTGCCCTGGGGCAGTTGAGAGGCAGCACAACACCATCAATATTGATGCCCTGCGGCTTAACTGGGTTTTTGGAAAGACTTTCTCACACATCAATATTGATGCTGTTGCCATATATCCTCGTCAAACCCTCTTTAAGGATTTATAACAGCTATATCAAGGGCATGCGACTTTGTTAAAATGCTGTGGATGTTTCGCTCCCGATGAGGCATTTAAAAATATAATACGAACGGAATTGAATGTTCAGATGAAAATGGAAAACACCTACTATAAAGAAATGGGGTTTTGGCACAGACCAGCCTCAATATATGCAGTCGTCCCAAATCAGCCCCCCGTACGGCTTTGAACACGGCCTGAAAGAGCCGCGGGGCAGGAGCCGCACTTCAGCATCTGGCTGCCTGACAGAAAGCCAAAACCAAGAGACCTCATATGCTCAAAGACTGACCTCAATTCAATTTGACGTCTCAACTATTGATCTCAACAGCGCTGGCTGGCTGGCCAAACCTCCCAGAGACAGACCGCTTGCCCTTGCGGACCAACGTTCAAGTTGACACGCTACAGCCCCAGGCGTCCTCATTCGTTCTCATTGTTAACATTTTCAACACGCATTGCCACAGTGCCCTTCAAACAATCCACACCCACTTCACCGAGAGCTCTTGGTAAATTGAGATTGTGTCATATCAGATAGAGGATAAATGTGAATGAGTCAAGCACTGCTGTTTGCTCAGAAACAGCACGGCGTGTGTTTGCTGTAGCTGAGTTTGGAACATTTACTGTCATCTCTCAATGATTTATGAGGAATGACACGAGGTTCGTCACCTTAACCTGAAACATCATGTAGAGTTAAACAAAACACAGATTATAAACAATGGTATAGTAGGATTGAAAGTTAGTTTAGTTCAATGTTGAGTTGAAATATTTTTTTGATCCAGCCCTATCTCGCAAGAATATGTAACAAAAATTATATTTTCAACACTAAATTGCCATGTAATACATCTTTTATTTGTTATTCAGAAATATAATGTAATAATTTGACATAGATTTTGACATGAATATGGGTAGTTGACCAATAAACCGTACATGGGTCCTATGGCAAGACAGGGAAAAAAACTTAATAGAGAATAAATAATAGACTAAAAATATATCTCCATGCTATTTTATATTATAAATATAAATATTCATTATACAAATTAACCAGGTTTTTTTCTACATTTTTGCTATGTCACACCAGGGCACATGTACGGTATGTCAACAACCCACATACCTATTTTAATGATGAACATTTGTTCTGATTTAAAATCCATTTTGATATTTTTGTGGGTCTTAAAGTAAAAATGTATAGGTGGTGTAACTGTCTGCTAATTGTATTTGAAAAGTCTCAATTAAAGCCAAATTTTATCATACATAATTTGGCTAAATATTTTACTTAAATAGTTTTATATATTTTTTAATATTTAGGAATGTAGGCTGTAAAATAAAAATAGATAGGCAACAAAGCTGTTTTAAGTTGAAACATTAACATTTAATATTAATATATTCATATTAATATTTAATATTTACAAACTGTTGTCTGTCAAATCAACATTTAACAGGAAACGGTTTGAAATGTTTCTTCTTTTTTGGGGGGAAAATAAGGATGCACCTAAGAGCATTCAAGTGTGCCGAACACATGTAATCCCCATTTAAAGTCATTAAATCAACAAACATTTCTCAAACCAGCAAGAACACAACGATTGCATTTCCAAGTGCGCTTGGATTTTCAACTAGCCATTTTATAAAAATCTGTGTGTGATGTACATGCACCAACATTCATGTAGTCATTTAACACCACTAGAGCTCATGGTCCTGCAGATCTATTTTATATTTACAGTGAGGTAATATTCGCTGGCGTTGGGTGGAGAGGTCACAGTTGAACTGAGAGTGACAGCTCTGAAATGAAGGTATAAGTCATTTTCATAATGGCTGCTCTATTGCAATACTATTGCTTTAAGAGGTCTGGAGAAACCAAGGCCACGGGTTTGACTTATAACCCGGCCAATTGAGTTCTGTGTAAAGACGGACACCATAAATGTGAATAGCTGCTTAACATTGTGCATTTATAGTAAAGAAACACCAAATGATTGTTGCAAAATTGAAAGTATTTTTACATTTTGCATCATGATAAAATTAAATATTGATGTCTTAATTGACTACAACAAATTGTTCGTATATTTTTTATTTGCAGTATTAATAATTTTAACTTATAATTAGATTTTTAGAAACATTAAGTAAATAGGTTGAATTCATTTTTAACTCATTATTTTTTTAATGCACATTCCAGCTCTTAGACATTGTTGTAGCAAACATGCATTAGGTCTGGCTCCACAATCCAATATACAACTGTCCTGCTTTCACAAAGATCAAACAGTTTATCTTGGAGCTTCAAGATAAAGACTAAAACACTGAAGGTTTGACCATTGAGTCAATGAGCTCTGGCTATAATGGGAGAAACTGTCCAGACATCAGCAGTCAAGCACTTCATAGATCTGGTCCCTCAGGAGCTGGTTTGGTTACACACAAGTTGCAAATTGGCAATAAATGCAATGCAATAAAGGCATTTCAGACTACACATGTCAACTTATGCCAAACGGAACTACGAAACTGTGAAACAAACACGACCTGTCATATGGGGCAGAGACAGAGTGTTCACGAGAGAATGTTTCCCTTGAGAAAGAATTGCGTGGTTTAATGAGACTTAAGTTATTTTTCAGCTATTTTAGCACAAAGTAAAGTGCTATTTAATGTAATTTAAATACAAGTTAAACATCCTGGTAAAACAGTTCTTAGTATCCACTATGGTGGTGGGTGCATTACGCCGAGGGCTATAGCCTGTCAGCTGGAAAAATAGAAAGCTTTTTGCCATTAAGTCAAATATACAGGCATATCCAAAAGGCCAGAGATCTGCATTTTGGGTTCCGATTCATTTTCCCAGAGCTTACAAAGAAAGATTAGGCCCAAATTGGCCTAATATGGATTACAAAAGAAATAATATTGAACGTGTTACAATTCCTAGGGTGTAATATAGCATTTGATAGGCACTTTTTCCCTGCGGTCTGAACCCAAAGAGCAACGAAACAACAACAGGAATGCTGTGCATGACAGATTTTATTTCATGAATTCATATTCCAAACCTAAAATACAGAAATCAAACATACTTTTATAGAAATATTCTGTGAACTAATACAACAGGTCCTGCTTTCAAAGGTCCCAATGGCTTATATATCCGAACTCTGCCTTAAAAGCTGTAGTGCCATGTTAAAAAATGTGAAAACGGGGTTTAAACAGATCCAAACGTCAAGAAAGTAACCAAAATACTTGATAATACCTGTGCTACACAATATATCTGGTCATCAAAGGCAGACGGTTGGCATTATTGAGGTCTTGAGTTTATTGGTTTAGGGTAAATTAGGGTGACCTGGGGCATTTTTTGCCATTTGTGACAACCTACCCATTTGTGATAACATGTTAATGTTAGTGACAATATTTCCCATATTCTCGATGTCCCAGAATACCCTATTTCACCTTAAAGTGTTTTCCTCAATCTACAGGAGATAAACACCTGTATCTAGCACACAATATGTTGTGCATGACAAGATGACATTTCATCTGGATTCGCTGAATATTTGGACGTAGCTGAGAAGAGCACATATAATGAGGGTATCTGGCTGGTTTCAAGTGCCTCTTTCAAGTTTTCCCACTTTATCAGAGACCTAAATGAAAATAAAATCAACAAGACAAACAAAATTTCACCTCAGTCATTAGGTCCACAAAATTCCTCCAGTTTGGAGTTCAGTTGCCTGTTCTGCTTTGGCAATGGTTTTCTCTCTGAGCCTTGTGAGAGTCTTTCACGTTTACTGAGGCCGTAACAAACCTTGTTCGCCTCAAATTCAGAAGCTGGGAAAACAGTTTCAATTTGACCAGAATCTCGTCTTTTTCTTTAAACGTCCAACTAATTTCAACAGCATTTCTGGTAAAAATGTCGGCCTTGCATTTAATGGCTTCTGTTTGAGTCAAAATCAGTATTGGACGCCGCACATTTGGCACGCTCCTCCATTACAGAACCTCTGCGTGAAAGAGTAACAGTGTCCAACCGTCCGGTGCGAGCGGTGTGCTCCACTCTCATTGGCAAAACAAACGGCTGGTGCTTCATATAAGTGAGTAGTGACGATGTGGCAGAAAGGGGCGTGGCTTACCATCAGATCCTCTGTATCAGCCATGACCCTACGGTGGCAGGGGACGGGATCAGGGCCCATTCTCGTTGTAATGGAGGGAGATGGGCCGATCTCTCTGGACGGGCATGTAAGGCCAGTTGTAGCTCGAGCCTGATAGCAGCATGTCCCGCAGAAGGGTCTCGATTGGCGTTTTGCCTACCAGGCGTACGAAGAAAAGCTGTTCGATGACGGGAGAGGAAACGATGCGCAGGGACGGCAGCCGCAACAACAGACGGCCAAACCGGTTGGGTTGATTGGGGTACTGGTTCCGCACATACTCCTCAAGAGCGCACTGGGACTTCTCCTGGATGCTCTCCACGTGGGCTACATCAGATAGACCCATGGCATCTGAAGTAGAAAGTAAACAGATGAGAAAGGTAGGAGATACTGTACTACAATGGGCCATATGATTCACTGTATTGAACGTAATTTCCATTCCCTTGTTACCGCAATCTGGAATACTTTACTGAATCAGCTCTTTAAATAGTGGTTAGTAGATAAAACGCAGGATTTTCTGAAAGAGTGAACTGAATTCGTCCCTAGAGTGTGTAAAATTGTCAAATGGGTTTTAACCCATGACCCTCTTTCCTATTCTCCGTGCCACGCTACTACTTATCATTGGTGCACTCGTACATTCAGTCCCGCTGGGCTTCAGTCCTGATAACAAAAGATTAATAGCTTCATATTTCTATGAGGGCAAAGACACCCACTGAGCGTGACACAACTGCAGCTTCTCTCTACATCCCATGAGCTCCGATAAAGACATCTACAATTACTGGAGCCGGCGTTTGAAAGGGGGAGGGACCAAGGCATGAGTCTGTGGCGTAATGTCGGTGCTGACAAGCCTTGCGTGCTTTCACACCAGCTTCTCTCATGCTAGCGTTGCGTGGCAAAACGCCCTCTCTCTCTTTGTGTTTTGCAGTGAGAACACACGCTGGGGGCTGCCAGCGCACCGCGTTGGGCGATCGGGGCAACTGGCCGACATTAGAGGCCCCGTTGGGTGATGTGAGGCGATCGGAGGTTTGGACTAAGGTTACGGGCCACAAGAGTTTGTCTGTCCCTGTTAGCTTATGCCAGCGGGTCTCGGCAGGGGGTGGAAGGGGGACTTTGGCTGGAATTGCAGGATGGATCACATTGATGCCCTGGGCTACAGAGGTTATGTAGGTCACTGCCAGACTGAGTCAAATCCGTCTTACTGCAACTCAGCATGCATAATTCAGTCGTGTTGGTGGGAGTCGGGGCGGGGGTAAGGGGTCGTTGCTTGCCTGGTTTCAATAATAGATGGAAGCATGAAGGATTGAGTGATAAAAAAAATGAATCAAGATCGGTGGGTTCAGTCATCCATTTGGAAAAGTGCAGGTTTCTGACAGGTTGAGCAGGGAATCTAAACTAGAGCATGGGGATGTGAGCTAAAGAGTTTGAATACTCATAGTAGAAACAACGCTATAATGTCGACATTTAGTGACGATTAATAATAATTTGCCCAAATAGTCAAAAGTTTAAGTTGATTATTCTTACCAGAAGTGAAGAGCACAATGGACTTCAGACACGAGTACTCGGCAGTGTCTACCTGAAGAGCTTTCAGTTTCTCCACCTGTTCTTGGAAGACACGTATGTGGTCCATGAAGGCCACCACCCGCTCGGCCGACATGGGGGAGGCGTGCAGACCAGCGGCGGCCAGCAGAGGCGCTACATGCAGCGGCATAGAACATTGCGCAGCGTTCAGAACGAACAGTTCACTCCACGACATGCGTAAAAGCGCCACCTAGACATAAAATCATTGCATAGGTTTACACGTCAACCAAAAACACATTGAAATTAAAACATTCATTCAGTATTCAATATTAGATAAAAAATAACCTTTAAAAATGCAATTGTAATAAGGTTAGAAACCTGTGCCTGCACATTCTATAGTAACATACTAGAATCTCTATGTTGCTTAGCAACCATAAATTATTCAGTGTATTTTTTTATATTTTTTATTTGTTTGTTTATTAACTCACCTCCCTTTAATAAAAGCATTGAAGAAGTAGCTCACCTCAAAATTGCTCCCCATTGACTTTCCATAGTAGGAATAAAAATGACTATGGAAAGTTAATGGGGACAAATTTTGAGGTAAACTACTCCTTTAAGTAACTTTTTTATTACTTATTTACTATAATTAACATGGTAAAATCACAGTAACACAAAGTCATTTTGAGCCCTATTTTAACCACGTCACATTAACTGTAAACTAAATTCATGATCCATCAACTGAAGCAGATTTAAAGTGCTTTACCTGGTCCATGAGCTGTAGGTCAGGAAAGAAAGGGATGTTCTTCGCCCATTCCACCGCACTGAAGAGCAAACGGGCGGCCAGTTCACATATATTTTCGATGCCCATTAGGTTGTTGGATTGCATGCACTGGGCTCCGTAACGTGAGGTGGGGTACGGCTCGGCCCGCAGGAGCAGAGAGATGAAGCCAGAGAGATACGGCTGCCCGTTATACGGGTCTCCTCCGTTGCTCAGATACTGTCCGGGACTGGTCTGTGAGTTGGACATTCGACCCCTTTGAACAGCTGAGAGAGGGAAATAAAAAAACAAAGAGCTGTTAGAATGTGTAAAGTGCTTGCAAAAACAAACATAAAGGAAAAACAATGGATCAGGCTCCATCTGAATTCAAAATACTGATGTGATACTGTACGCTACACAGAATCTGTGCAACACATCAGGGAGACAACAACCCGTCTGCTGTCTATCAATGAATAATGAGTTAGTGTACACTAGGATTTGAACAAGACTTTTTCACACTCTCTCAAACAAATGGTTCAGCCAAAGGCAAAGGGCAGAAAAGAGGCCATTCTTGTCTGGACAATAACTTAATCTACTATAATGTACAAAGAATGAGAAACCCAGAAGAAAATATTCTTGCTCAGAGATTGTTGTCTAATTTTTATATACGTAGCATGCATGCTTCATTTAAAGGGATACTTCACCAAAAAATGAAAATTCTGTCATCATACTCACCTTCGAGTTGTTCCAAATCTGTATAAATTTCTTTGTTCTGATGAACACAGAAAGAATATTTGGAAGAAGACAGATTTTGCCCCCCATTGACTACCATAGTAGGAAAAAATACAATGGTAGTCAAAAGTGCCCCAGAACTGTTTGCTGTCCTACATTCTTCAAAATGTCTTCTTTTGTGTTCAACAGAACAAAAAAATGATAAAGTAATTTTTCCTACTATGGGAGTCAATGGGGGGCAAAATCTGTTTGGTTATAAGCATTCTTCCAAATATCTTTCTCTGTGTTCATCAGAACAAAGACATTTATACAGATTTGGCACAACTCGAAGGTGAGTAAATGATGACAGAATTTTTATTTTTGGGTGAACTATCCCTTTAAGTATTAACATTGTTTCATATTATCATCCTAAATTATGAAAATAGAAACAGCTATTATCGCAGTATACATTTAACAAGCATTATACATTTTTTCACATGTGAGGCTCTGATAAATCAATACGCTGAACACACGCTCGGGGATTAACACATGACTCCTACACAGAGGTCAACAGTTATGGCAGCTGAACTTTCCTGTTTCTCTCCTGTTTCGCGATCTCTGAAACTGGTCGGTTGTGATGGACCTTTGGCATTTCACAAAACCAGGAGGGCGGAGCAAAGCGTTCAATGCATGCTGAGCAAAAAAACAAATGCGTGACCACATTTTTGCAACATTTTACATCACTTTAGTACACCAACCTATTTAACCCAGTATTATTATAACCCTGGATTACTCAGACAGTATTATTATGAATTAGCAGCAATTTAACAGGTAATAGTTAGTTTTGCCTTTTCTTATAAATTAATGAAAAAATTACATTATGAATGATAACGAATGACATATTCAAAACAGCTGAAGCTGGCATGGACTCCAAATTACGTGCATAACCTGCTGACCCGTGTTATCCCAAAAGGATCAGAGATTGTTCCAACGAACATCTTGTGTGGCTCAATGAAAACAAAATCTGAGATGTGTCTGTATGCACTAAAGCATTAACAAACATTCAGTCTCACATATTTGTTTGCATTTGATTAGTGACCTAGAAATAGCAGAATGTTAAATATTTCATATTATATAAATATTAAATGTTATTTACTAAAGGTTTTCGTGTCATTACGGGTTTGAATGAATAATTGAGCGAATCATATAGGAGTTTATATTACACAGCGAATCCTGGAAAAGGAAGAGTCACTTCCGCTGGAGGTCACCTGTTCAACTGGTAGAACAGCAGGATTAGTCAATCGACCAGGTGGCAGGGTGATATTTACCCAAACCCCACAGAGATGCAGAGAGAGAGAGCATTTGGACTTTGCAATGATCCTGTCTTTTATTAATGTTTATTTTCCGTTGACCTATTTTTCACCTCGCACATGTGAAGTGAGTGATTTACAGGTCATGGGATGAAGTCACCGTTTCAGCACGTTTGGCGGGACGCGCGGCGCTAGAACACGACTGACACGCTCTGTTAACCGCATCTGCATGCGTGCTGCGACATCCTTCCCTGTTCTGATGTGACACTTTTGCACAGTTCTGCATGAAAGCTGTGCAAATTATATACAGTATGTTGGCTGGGTTAACTTGGCCGTGCGTGAAAAAATGTTTGTGGGTGGTTGCAAGCCGTTGCTATGGAGTCAAAAGAGCCCACCGGCCCAATATTCTGCCTCAGGTCCCTCTTTAAGTCTTGAGCAATGTTTTGCCTGTTTTATCATCCACCGGGCTAAACTCATAAATCTGACTGCTTAAGTAGTAAAATAAAAGCACACCCCTCAACAAGTTGCACAATTTAGAGTTACCATTGATGTCTGAGGCGTGTTACGGGCCAAAGTTCAAATCACAACCCTAAGTATACACAATAATAATAATCATCATTCCTGCCCTAATATGAGAATATACATGAGAGGACAAACGATATGTTGTGTATACGGGCTCTTCTGAAAGGCTTTTTATTTGGTCTATATTGGTTTTCTAGCTCTGACAAAGGTCAAGCACTGCATATGGAACATTCCAGCAGACACATACTTGCAGAAGCTTGTGGGACTGACAGGGCAATCATGCTCTTTTCTTTCAATCACAGGTGCCCTTTGTCAGACTGGAATGTCAGTCATGTCAAGAGCACCCGAAGGTGTAAAAACAGGTAGAGCGATGGAAGAAGAGGAGTGAGGAAGACCTCGGTTCATCTCTATGACTCTTAGACAAGATAGCACTAGTTGAACCCTTGACATCTTGCACAACACTATGGGATCTTTAGATTGTTGAGGCATTATATGTTGAAAAATGAAAAAATAAAAACATAAGCACTAGAATGTACTGTATGTACACTAGATGCAATGATCTGAATAAATCAGTGACGGATCGATATACTGGCCACACTTATTCATTTCTGCATTTATTAATGCGCTTATTTATTTATTTTTTAATCTATAAACTGCAGTGGAAGCTTCCGCATGATTCAGCCTCATTCAACACCAAATGCATGTGATGAGCTCGTAGGAGGAGAGAGAGTGGGATTTCTGAGCACTGTAGAAAAACAAAGACCCTTAGAGCGAAATGAATGTGACCCCATCTATAACAAGCATGAGCTATATGATCAACAGTAGAGAAGTCTTATGTAAAAGGCTGATCCACTGCTGAAATCACCTTTTAAAAAATTAATGATGACATAAAAGACCAATTTTACCTGTTATGAATAATGATTTCTTGTATCTGCGAGTGGCTGCTTTACATCAACCTCATACATGAAATATTCAGAATGTATTGCTATAGATGTGTTGACAAACCCAGATCCGAAACTACATTGCAAATCTATGAATATGTAATAAAGGTACATATAAAAGGAAGTTTATTATTTATTTGCCTATTTATGCATTAAGAAACAATTTTCAACAATATTGTTCGCAACAAATTATCCTGTATGTGAACAATAAACATAATTTAAGCATTGGATGGATGAAAAAATATGGGGTAAGTATTTTGATTGTTTGACACAACTGTTTTGATCATGTGGAGCACAAGCGCTGTGACTTAACTGCATAATTCAGAGAAAACATCACTTATTTATGAAAAGATGATATTCTGCGTGGGCTTTTTGTCTGTATTTTG
Source organism: Triplophysa rosa (assembly GCF_024868665.1). Lineage (NCBI taxonomy): Eukaryota > Metazoa > Chordata > Actinopteri > Cypriniformes > Nemacheilidae > Triplophysa > Triplophysa rosa. Next base: position 3,330,076 of record NC_079897.1, read on the forward strand.
CCACTACAAACATGACACAAAACGAATTGTTAAATGGGTTTTAGTTTTAACAAATGCATGAAGTAAGGCAGACAAAACAAACAGAAAGAAAATGTGTAATAAATAAGAATTATGTATTTACTACACTCTCAAAGGAGCTGAGTTAACAAAAAATTATAATAGTGCAAAAACCAACACAAAGCCACTATCATTCAGATTTTCCTAAATATACAACATTGAACATTTATTAGACAACTTTGAATTTCAACAGAATGGTGAGCAAAAAAAGTTTTAAATGTTTTAAAATGCATTCCTGAAACGGAATACATTAAAAGAAAGTGTGCATGTAATGCCGCATTATGAACATTACAAAAGTCTTTTAAGATTCAGACAGCACATATTCATATCAGAGGTCAATCAAGAGCATGAATTTACCCTGCAGTGATTTTTTGCTAAATGTGGTTCTCACAACCAACAGAAAACAGCCATCTTAACAACCATGTAATTTAAAATATATATTACACTCTGTAGTTGCTTTAACTATAAAGTAGGAAAAAATAACGCACAATTATATGAACAAATAGACACGATTATAACGTTTATGAAGAATAAAAATGAGTATTAGGGTGAATTGTTGGTGCAGTGTTGAGTTTTATCACAATGTCTCTAATAGAAAACTAAATTTGTCAGAAGCATCTTAGAATGAATATACACTCATCTTCATTGGTATTAGGTTAAGCAATTCAGTTCTTGAGTGGACTAAAAGAGTTATTAAAAGTTCGTCAGATAAGAATAACAATTACACTTGAGCCCCTTCAGTGGCAACAAGAGTACCGGATGCCAACACGATAAATAATGAATTAATAAATAAATAAAAGGGTCAAAAAATGTAAGCAGCTCTATAAAACTGAATGGAGCTGGGGGTGACACCAACAACCCCCTTGCAAAAATGTACCATGGTAACCAAAGTTTTCGCCAAAATGCCATAGTTACTGCAGTTATTGTTAACAGACACACTGGCAACTTGGTTTGATCAGAACGAAGAATTTTGACGTCGAAAGAAATATTATGAGGTTTTCTTCTGAGAAGCTGTTTAATACATAAATAAATATTTGGCCTAATTTTACGATTTCACAACTATACATGTTGCAACTCAAGTCTTGGTGGAAAGTATGGTTACCATGGTGATTTCTGTTGTCTATAATCACTATTCGAATAACGTTAACTATTTGTAGCAGCGCGCGTAAAAAAAGAAACTCACATGGTTCAGAGAAGAAAATATGGGTCTTTTATGCGCTGAAATGATGCTGTGTATTGGCAAAGGTTATTTATCTGAAACTACATAAATTGCATGGTGATAAATTGTAAGATCAGATCTCACCCTCTCTCCTCATTCCGACTTTTAAGCACTTCTTCAGTCGACAGTATTGGCACTGGTTCCGGTGGTGCTGGTCGATGGGACAGTCGCGGTTCCCCCGGCAGGTGTAACTCAGGTTCCGTCGCACCGAGCGCTTGAAGAAGCTCTTGCAGCCCTCGCAGGTAAACTGGCCGTAGTGTTTGCCGCTGGACTTGTCCCCGCACACCATGCAGTCCACGTTGGGAATTTTGTCCCCGGAGAGCGCGTCGTTGCCCGGCGTCGAACCCGAGGGTGTTCCCGGGGTCCCGCCCGGCTCCTGACTACAGATCTGCAGCTGGGACCCGGGATCGGCCGAAATGTTCTCCTGCCACTGATTTACTACCATTGCCATGCTATCCTGTAACACTTTTGCTGTAACAGCCGATACGGTGTAGCTCCGTTCGCGCGGGGAAGAGATCACGAACGATCCCGTATGGCGTTAGATCTTGTAGATCTAAACGAGGCGCTTCGCCCCTCAAGATCGTTCAACGACAGAACTTGATTGAATGAAAGTTTGGTTCTCTAATAACAGAACAGCACTGCGTGTTTTCATTCCCAGCGCGAAAATCCCCTGAACATGTCCAACTTGGAGATTGGGTCGCTCCGAATACTGTCAATAATGAACGAAAACGTCCGTGCGATAAAACCTCGTCACGAGAGGACCATAGCGATGAGTTTGAAAGTTCGCGATCTTCTTGAAATCCCACGTGAGAGCTTTCGCTTTAAATGCGCGAGCGAATTTATTATTGTTATTCTTATTGGGTATTTAGCGGATTCGATAACAAACTGCACCCCTGATGCGATACGCAATCGCAGTCTTATGTCACCAATAAGAATGCAACGATAAAGAATATTGTATTAATAACGCGTAGAAAGAAATAATAATCGCAAGCGCGCTCCTTATAATAAACGCTAAAAGTTCCGTCCGTGGTGACGCGTGTCTTTGTACCGGTTCGTAAAGAATCCGTCCGGCTCAAAACTTGTGTGCCCTGTTTACAAGGGGAGATCTTTTGCCCGTCCCTGTGTTTCACCGGCCAGCTGTCCGACTCATCTACGTGAATTGTAGTTACGAATTCGGTGAAAGTGACACTAAACAGCCGTGGTCGCTGGAGCTCCGCCCACACCACTCCTTATTAGGACAGAATGACCATATTAGAGTATGACCCCTTTCTTGTGGGGTGGGGTCTGCATAAAATAAGACCACCAATTGGTCAGTGAAGCTGCGAAAAGAGCGCCTTTGTCCAATTGGACAAAGGTGCTGTTCTTGCACAATTAATACAGAAAAATCCTAAATTTAAACACAGGGAATCCCAAGAGATAAAAACATACTGCTACTTCTAATACTTTATTAGGAAATAAATAATATATAATTTACTCCTATCCAAACAGTATACCCCACACACAAGAAATGTTGACATAAAAACAAATTTAATTTATGCTGCTTAAACAATAATATTTTTTTAATTCTCGAGTAATTTTCCATTGTGTTCCTTGGATAAATTATTTCAGTTATACTGTAGGACATAACCTAATTGGTAACCATGTGATTGTATTGTGCACTTTTATTGAACAAAATCTCTAAAACACTGACACATGTTTAAATATTAAACCAAACAGCAAAATAAATGCTCATTATGATCTCTGCTAGAAAAACAAAACTTAGGGTTTTGTTGGGTACCTTGTTTTAATAGTGTTGTGGACGTGTTAAAATCCACACCATTTGACAAAGGTTCCTCACAGGAGTCTACGCTTCTGTTAGTTTAGTCTGTAATGAACATATTGGGAAGCTGTTAATGCACAAAAGGCCAACAGAAACAGACAAGGTTTTACCATTAAAATGCAAAGAATGTACAAATCTGTTAAAACATTAAGCATGTTTATATGCATTAAGAATTTGACAAAAATGTATTCTCAAATCATTTGATTTTGCGATAGAATTAAAACTAGCTGGATCTATTGAACTTTTGTTTTAGGCATTTTGTGACTTCTTTAATGATGGTGATGGCTTTATAACATACAACATTTTAACATACCGATTGAATATCCAAACCGTTTCAGGCAGTACATGTAAAATGTGTTAATTTCTGTACTAAATCAAGGAAATGAAATACTGTAGGTACAAGTTACTTTTAAAACACATCACTGTAACCATTAATCATTATTGTAGTGTAGGTTTTTTTAATATACAGCTAAATTATTCAATCAAATACAGGCAAGTTTAAATTAAGCACTATACAACAGTGAATTAAAACAGCTAATAAGATAGTTAGAAAAAGTTTATTACACATGACATGATGTTTAAAAAAACTACCGTAATACAATTTCTTTCGCTAAAATCTAAAAGTTGGACAGCTTCATTAAATTAAAACATGAGAAAGTCACAGTTTAAAAGGTTATATTGTTTTATTCCAACATTAGATGTTAAGTAAACACACACCTTTTGTGTTGATGCCTTAGCAAAGCAACAGCCATAAAACAATCAAAACACTGCAAAGGTTATTTACAATGCACAAACATATAAAAACTTTCAAGTATAGTAAAACCATGAATGAGAGAAAATAAATTATTTAGGCATACTCACGAAACATATGGTCCCCAATTAAGCAGCAGGCAAAGAAAAAACTTGATGTTATTGTTGTTCCTGTTTAGCACGACACTTCTAGTGCCAGAGGCTATAAAGTTGGCCTTTAGCTTAGCTTAATTGTTGTCACATGTAACCCTACCTGTCCCCCAATTAGCCTTTTGACTGACTATTAGATCATTCTGTGGCATGCGGCCCGAGACCACGATTTGATGGGAAAAGTATTTGTGATTCTAACGGTGTCTGTATGTAAGAATTTATAAATTAAGTTAGAGGTGCTTTCTAACATTCTCAGTTTATATTAGAGGGCCTGTTCATATATAAATAACTCAACACCCAAAACTAACAATTCATTATGTAATCACCCTGTGTGACTTCAAAACAATATCGCTTTTTAATAATACAAAAGGTTTTACACGTGGACTGATTTTGCTTGAATGAGCCGTGGAAAGATTTCACTGATTAAATCATAAGGGTTTGGTCACATGAATGTGTTCTCAGATTGAATTTTATTATCAGACCCACAGCTAATATCTGTTATGTCAGATGTCTCTTTGGGTCCGTTCGAATGTGAAGATAAATGCGCAGGGAACACATGCCTGTGAGGTGACTGATGATTGAGGTCATGGAGTAAACATGACCGCATAGCATGGCCTATAGGAAATGCAAAGGCCACTGGTTTACAGGTTCATTTATGGAAACTTTGACAGTTTGTGACCCATGATTCAGTGCCACCGTTTCTGACGTGAAAGACAAGCCAGTCTAAAAACGTACCTGTAAACAAAGAGTGTAAAGCAAAATATAGTTTAGAAGGTTTGCTCTCCTCAAACCTTGGATTCGTTGTGCTGGACAAAGTTAAAAACAGTGAAGACGTTTGTTTATTTATTTATTTATTACAGGTTCAGTCAAAGTATCAATCAACTTGTAGTCAAGTGATGTGATGGTTATATCAATAAAATATTAGCTTTATAGCATGTTTCTTCCAATATGTCTTAGAAAGCACTCATGACAAAATTTTTAGTATAGCAGTATTGTATATTAAGATAAATTACTAAATTAAACATTTTCTTCAAAATTTCTTCAAATGCATAGTTATGAGTATTCAGAGTACTCATGAATGGAATATATAACACAGATATCTCAAAAACATCTCTAGCAATATTTTAAAACTAGGGCTAATGTCACAATTGCATTAAAAGTGAAAATCGTATTGCTTTGTAGTATCCATTTTCATAATGGCAGTTAAATATCTATATTCTGGACATAAGGTTGGACACAGCCACTCATTATTAATTTCTCAACCTAATGAAATATCACAAATGGAAGAACGCTATATATCATATTGCATTTGTTATATTCATTTTGTGTCATTTGTGTCAAGGCAAAATGTTGAATGAAAGCATCTGCTAAACGAATGAATGTAAATGTAATTTAATTGTATTGAATTGATGATTCAATAAAAAGAAAGAGAAAATGCTGTTGTGTGTAAAAATATATAAAATCAGAAATTTATGTTTTTGTTTTTCAAAGTAGCCATTCTTTGTTCACATCACAGCTCTGTGCACATTGATCATTCTCTCATTTCATGAGGTGCATCCTGGTAAGTGTTTTAAATAGTGTTAAAGGAGTCTGAAAGTTTTTTAACGTCATTAGAAACATTCATTTAGTTCAGTGTGTCCAAATCTTTGACTGCTATAGCATAACAGTTACATTACAGTACTGTAAAATAATCAACATGATACAACAGCTCTTACAGGAAAAGATTTACTTTTTTGTGAGTATTCACTGTGTGTTCTTTCCTCTGTCTGATTAGAGTTGATTAAGAGGTTAGATGTTGAGAAACATGGCGTCTTTAACCGAGATTTATCTGTTCCTGTACTGACCCTTATGGGGTTGCCTGCCCTCACCCCAATGTCCTCTAGATTTATTTGGTTATTTGTTTATCTATTCTGAGGAGTCTTGCGTTTCTCCCTGTTTTTTTTCCTGTTTATGCATCCAAGTCTCATTTTTCACAGCAGTAGCAATATGAAGCTCTCGCTATTTGCTGATACAGTCAAAATATGGGTCAAATGTGCAAGTAACCCTCATGACACGGATGGTCGTCTAAAGCACGACCCAGAACATTTTACATTGTACTGTCCTAACCGAGAGGTAGCAAGCTGTACAGAGGGAAAATAATGAACTTCAGGTTTGAAATAAAGCTGAAAATGTTTCTGTAGTTCAAAATAAATTATTATCTTCATATCTTAAATTGTAGAATGTAGAAAACTTTTGAACTGTAGCCTATAGATTATTGTATTTTTATTTAAAGGGTTAGTTCACTCAAAATAAAAACTAATTTGGTTTAAAACTTGTATATGACTTTCTTTTATAGAAGACAAAAGCAGATATTCTGAGAAATGTCTCAGTGGTTAGTGTTCATATAATGGAAGTCAATGGAGGCCAATGTTGTTTGGTTACCAACATTCTTCAAAATATCTTCTTTTGTGTTTTGCTGTAGAAAGTAAGTCATACAGATTTGGAATAACATGAGGGTGAATAAATTATGCAATTAAAAATTGGGTTAACTATCTATTACAAAGGGTCTTGCAAACAATATTAAAGATTCATACTAATTCATAAATAAGAATTAATTTTCAGCACGTGTCTATATCATGTGGACGACATACAACTTTCATAGGCTTTTGTCTATGCACACATTTCTTGCTTTCTGGGCTTAAACGGTGAGAGCAACAGTATGTGGCTAGCATGACCTGACATGCCTCTGAAGCTGGAGGGGGTCTTGACCTTTGCTCCCGGGCTTCAAACCTAGGAAGATGAAAAAAGGGATCGGTTAGGAGGGAACTTCTTAAACAAGAGCTTCTGTTTTGGCCAGGAATGTCAGTTCCATAAAAAGATTCCTATAGAGCAACAGCAACCACAAGAGAAGAGAGAGATAATGAAGATATAACAGAGTGTGTTTATTGTGGGGCTGGTTATTACACTATATTTATACTATATGCTATATTTCAGCGGGAATTTGAATCAAATTCTCTATCAGTGGTTTTGTAGTGGTTCAAACCTGTCATGTATAAACCTTGTGCAACCACCAATATTACTAAATAATATACTTTAAAATCCCAATATTATCACAGTTTTGTGCTGTTTGTTAGGCATAGGCCTATAATGAAAGTATATTACAATGAAAAGATTGTGTTCTCAAGACAAGGGTATTTTTGTACAATGTCAGGTCGGGGTAAATTGTCACATATGTTGTGTATGGAAAACAATGAATTATTTAAATACTATATAATCATTTTTATTGGCCCAAATTGATTTATGTAATATCTTTTTTTAAATGTTGTTGCACATGAAAATAGTTTTACTGTTTGAATTTTGATTATATGTTCCCACCAGGATCCCTTTGTGGCAACTTACCCCAATATGCAGCCAAAATATTTCGATAAGGTTTCTATAAGAAATATTTATTGAGAACATTAATAGGGACAACTTACTCTGGTCTCCCCATGCAGTTAAGAGAACTTAATGGAGTTTTTGTAAAGTACAGATGACCAATGCATTATGGGAAATGAAGCACCTCTGTTTTGATTTTCCTAAAAAAAGAAATGGACCACTCATCAAAACAACGCACGTAAATCAAGCCGCCAGAGGAAAGAAATCTGATTATAAATTATCCTCAGACGGGAAGACTGTGACCAATGAGCTTAACAAGGCAGAATAGTGGGCTGTAACAGATTTGCTAAACACCCCCAGTCTCTCTTCCATAATATGATGTTTATGGCCATTTTTACTCCCGGACTTCAGTCATGTGATGGAGCAATAAATTACTCAAGCAGGGCCGCTGGAGGGAAAGTCCTTGTGACTCCGAGGCACGGCTCTAGCAGGGCGAGCGTGACATCGAGGGTCACATCTGCAGATAACCTTGTGTTTTCTCACCGTTTCTCTTCGACATGGCGGTCGCCTGGAAAGCGCACATTACCCGCCCACTGAGGGTTTCAATCTGCTGCGATGGCCAGCTCTGACACGTAGCACCGATGCATCTTGAGGCGAGCGCTTTTCTTCGTGTCATTTTTGTGTCCGCCAGCAGATGAAGAGGCTAAAAACAGGAAATAAGAGGGAACGTGAGGAAAATGACTTTCACTGCTGATCTAGATTAGAGGTCCTCTGATGGTCAAGCTTATTATAGTCACAGTCCCACAGGACCAGAAACACCATTGACATTATTGGACGACACACGAAGTATTTAGATCTGTGTTCGACCAATAAACAATACTTGTTTCATCGACCAGATTTTAAACTTCCGAACTTTTGATGTCCTCAATGTCTAGAGACCATATGGAGCTGCCCATGGTTCTAAAAATCTCAAGATTTTGTTTAACATTCACTGTAGCTCACCTGGTAAAGCATGACACTAGTAAGGTGAGGATTTTTGAGTCCTACTGTATAAAACACACACGCACACACGCACGCACGCACGCACGCACGCACGCACGCACACACACACACACACACACACACACACACGCTTTTAACATGACACTTTATATGCTAATTGATTAAATATTTTGTCATCTCTGTCAATTTTGCACTGTATTGACTTTGCATTTTGATAGGTATTCGAGCCTTTGGATGAAATGGTTGCAAGTCCATGTCTTAAAATGGTTCAAATTTGATGTAGTTGTCATCATTTCAGCAATCTTTTTATTTTGAAACGATTACATTTTACATACAATTATTTTCTCAGAATTAGCATCGCTAATCTACATTTTATGAAAAATCAGATACACACATTTGCTTGAAAGCACTATGAATATAATGGTCTGATTATAAACTACGTTTTTCAGTTTCGGCAATGCACATCATATAAAACATCTGCAATAATAACATGTATTTGATGTAATCTATATATTTCATAATTTATTCTTTATATATATTTCCAGAAAACACACACACACACAACATGTTATATATATAATGTATATATCATGTATTTTACATATTATTGAAAATCTTGCACATTTTTAAAAGGATGTGCATTGCACAACAGAAACTAAGCTACACACTTCATATACAGTATATAAAACAGTATGTGTGAAGTGCATTCCTTATATACATCCATACTGTATTTAAGGAATGCACTGCAAGGTGTATGCACAACCGTATGTTCGCATGTCTGGATCACGTCTAGAACCAAAGGTGTGTGAGGAACCTATCATTCAGAGGTGAGGTCCTAGCAGTCTTGATTTCACCTATATGGAAGGCCACATTCCCTGCAGTTAAAATCTCAGACGGTGGTCTTTAACACATTCTCTCTGCCTCTCTCTCTCTCTCTCTCTACCTCCCAATCCCAATAAAAACCTTCTGACCACCAGTTGACCTTTTGCTGTACTCCCCCTCCAACGCTCTCTGTTCACTCCAGCACCAGAGTCCAGCGGAGGCCAATGGGGGCCAGCAGCTGTGGGGAGGGGGATATGAGGTCACAAGGGTCAGGTGCTGGTAAAGTCATCGCAGAGGCTCCAATGTGGGGCATCATTTCCCCCCATCAAAGGCGGCCCTGACGTCCATGGGGGCCGCTCTGATGGCCCCGCTGTTCTAAGGCTTGAGATGGACAGGGGTAAATAAAGTGATACCAGGTGTTAGCCACAAAAAATCCACCAAACTGGGGCCCCATTTCACACTAAGCGGCCCGTCCGGGTGTGTGAGGTACTCTGCAGACAAAACCAAAACAACTATTTGGTCCTATTGAGGAATGAGTATGCATATTTAAAACTCTACCAAAAAAGGCATCAAATCTCGGTGGAGACATAAGTACAAGTTTTGAGTGGGGTGGCGGGGGTTGGGGGCATCAACGGGGCTAAGACCACCAAAAAAAAAAACTGACCCCCTGAATAACTGTGAAGATCAGGCCGAGTGAATAGGAATTACTGTGGCGAAAACAAATTGGATTTGACAATGAGTGAAGAACAAACAGAGAGAGCCCATCAGCGGACAAGTGTTTCTGCCCCGGTGTTATTAGCAAAAGGGGCGGCTTTGAAAACTCCACCATGCGCAGGTCGCCCCCAAAACTGCGCAGGGGCACCAATTAACGCTAATTAACATCAACGACAGGCAAGGGGCCATTAGTCCAGCTAATCCAAGGTTTACATTTTCCTCCTGGAGCCCTGCTGGCCAATTCTCACCCCAATCATGGAAGGGACACGTTGTGAAAAGGCAAGCATCAAAGCTTTTCCACTCCACAAACTTCCCCATTAGTCCGAGATATGGACTCGGATGGGTAGAACTCAAAGCCCCCGAGAGCTGGGTGACAAGCCAAGGCTCTGTGGTTTGGAGCTCAGTCTGAATCGTCAACAACTTGTTTGGGTCTTTCATGATCCCTTTGTGGAGCAGGTGGTCTCTGAAAGAGGTTAAATATGTGATACTGTAAAGTGCCCCATTGTAGACGCTCTATTCTGGCAGCAGGGGAGAATATAGCTGTGGCCTGAAACCTAGTAAGCTGTCCATAGGTAGACTGCTTGTGCGAAGACTGTTGCTTTTTAAGATTAGCATTAGCAGATAAGAAGTGCCATTAACATACTTCTTTAAAACTTAAAATAAAGTATACTTCCAATCTATGTTTGATGTACTTCTCAGAAATATATTTGGGTACTTTTCAGAAAAACATTAACGTAAACTAGCCCTCAAAGTTTTCTACTGTAAGCATACTTAAAAGTATAATTTTATGAATCAAAAAAGTAGTACTGAAATAGTACACTTACAAGTATACTAGTCCTTGAAATTACTACATACTATATACTTTAAAATATACTTAAAACTTTGCTTTAGTATACTCAATAAAATGAATATGTGTTTGTGTATAAGAACTATACAGATTTTGTCATTTTCATTTCCTTTGCAGGTGGAACAATCCCATAATGCATTGCATCAAAACATTTTGTCACCTTGGAATTAAAAGGTCTGACCTCTTGTTAAAACAATCTAACAATATGACATTTTTTGTTAAAATTTAATTATTCACATTTATTCTTATTCTGTGACAACATATTTACATTACTTGATGTTTTTGCTTTACGTTGTTTAAATATTTGCGACTTTTTTATGGAAAAAAAGGTTTTATCTAACAGAAAGTAAAAATTTTAAAGCTCGTATCTCAAAACTGCTCAGAGCGCATTTGTGTAATCTTTTCTGTTTTATAGTTGAAGTATCACTTATAGAAACAAGTTATTGTAACATCAGACACTTGACGGTTAATTTCAGATGTTGACCAGAAAGAAAGTTGCCAACACAAAAAAACAAAACATTGTTTTAGAACCAAGCTGATGTCCCTCTATGAAAACATTGTAGGGACTGGCAAATTTTTTTTAACAATAATAAAAAGTAATTACCTGCGTCTTTGCTGTAGTACCAGAGCGGTACAAAATAGTAACACCTCTCGTCCAATCAGATTCGAGAACTGGAACAATCCGTAAAATTGTTTATAAAATCAAGTCAAATCTTAATTTCTGTAAAGAAATAATTAAAAACATGGCTTATATAGCTAGCTGTTAAAAATAAAGTCTAACAAAATACGGCTGTACACTATTAACAGTGACTTTATGAGGGTCTGTAAAGAAGTGCAATTTGCAACAGCTAAAATGCATGATTCTGGAACAGGACTTAATTCTGAAACACACAGCACATGTGGAGTGATGATCATTTACAGGGTTCACAATGGACAGACAAATAAAGAAGTGTTTATCCCTTTAAAAAGCACAAAGGCTGTTCTCTCTAACTAACAAAAACATGATGGATTTTGTTTGCCTTCGTTTGATTCTCTACAGCAGAGAGGTAACAATTAACCCACTTAAACAAACGATTAATCTAGAATTTATCGCAACAACTTCACTGAACCATTGACTAAGACTTTGAAGAAAAGCATATGGTTTGGTTCAGAGTGCTGGATTGTCTCTGTAAAGCACAATTAAAAAGTTTTGCACTATATTGAATATCAAGAAATGTAAATCACCAACAATTGCTCATGTTCGTTGAAGGGATAGTTAACCCAAAATTAAAAATTCTTTCATCATTTACTCACCTTCGAGTTGTTCCAAATCTGTATAAATGTCTTTGTTCTGATGAACACGGAGAAATATATTTGGAAGAATGCTTATAACCAAACAGATCTTGCCCCCCATTGACTCCCATAGTAGGAAAAATTACTTCATCATTTTTTATGTTCTGTTGAACACAAAAGAAGACATTTTGAAGAATGTAGGACAGCAAGCAGTTCTGGGGCACTTTTGACTACCATTGTATTTTTTCCTACTATGGTAGTCCATGGGGGGCAAAATCTGTTTGGTTACAAGCATTCTTCCAAATATCTTTCTCTGTGTTCATCAGAACAAAGAAATGTACACAGATTTGGAACTCGAATGCCCGAACTGAAATGTTAACCTGATACACACTCTCGAACGAATTACTTCTGTTGTTTTAACACAGTTGGACATGCAACTCGAGGGTCAGCGGTTATTGGGAAACCATGCGTTCGCAAGGAAACTTTGAGAAAATACGTCGGACTTTGAGTGAAACCTCATAAAGCCTCAGAGCTAAAGGGCAGTTGGAAGATGTTTTAAATAAAAGTTGCTCAGAGGACCTCGCACATATACTGGCACCTATTGCTCTAGGGCTGTTCACTACCCTCCCAACCTCCCCCGGTCCTGAAACCCGATCTGTCGGCATGCAGCTCGGAATTCTTCATTCACCCTGACATTTGACCTCTGGCCTTTTTGGCAGCACAGAGAAGAGAAGATGAAGTGTCCAAGGCTCTTTTTCTGCAAAACAAAAAATCTCCTGTTCTTGCAAGCCTCCCACACGCTCACGTACACACACACACACACACACAGAAACACTTTCGGGATGACTTCTACCGTTGTATACCCCTTGTTCTTGTGATCCACAGAGTACAATTACATATAATATCTGGCTAATAGCCTGTGACATCAAGGGAGCGCTTTTAAAGTGCGATTCAGCCTCTCCTGTTCAACTGGCCACCAACTTAAAAGCTTCGCACAATGCCTTCTGGACCATCTGACCGTCATGAGTGCAGTATTATGTGTTAGACGGAGCCGCTCTGTCATTTTCTTCTTTGATTGCGCCATTACAATGTAATCAGTGTTTGAGCACGAGTGAAAAGGCTTCTTGTGTTGCGTCTGAGTAATTCTTGCCTTGCTAGTGTGCGCACAGCTTTAGCTCCATTCATGTGCATGACAACAAACTGACTGTTGAGTGAGTGTCTGGTCATTTGATATACTGCCTCACTTTGTCGAGCGGTTATCTTTCTTTGTTACTTTTCCCTTTTACTTGAAATTCGGCTGGTCGATACCTTACAGATAATTTTGAAAGGAAGGACCCAAATTTCTCTGTAGTATCACAGTTGTTTAACACTGAGATTTTATTGTTCTGACCAAAAGATAGTAGTAATCTCTCGTGTTTACTTTGGAGCATCTAAATATGAAATGAAATGATTCAAACTTGGCTCAGATTTAACAAAAATCAAAACATATCAAATCATTTTCATTTACCCTGACTTGAGCTTTGTCTATGTTTTTACTGGACTATACTATTACTAGTGACAATTACATGTCTCACTTCTGTCTCTAAATAATAATAAAAAACATCACAGAAATGTTGATGCCTGAAGCCTGAAACATAACATTAACACTTGTGTGGTGTCGGTGTGTGTGGGACCGATTTTCAGTTTAGTAAAAAAATGTGACGTTAACGTTTTTCAACCAGAGATATTTACATTTATTTAAGATGAACAAGTTTTTAACCATACTGTAACACTACAGATGGTCAGAAGGACGATGCCACACAAAGGAACTGAGGTGCAAGATGTAGGTTTAATCCAGAGGTTTAAGTAAGGTGAGTAAAATGCAAAAGTAACATCCACAATAAACGAGAAACATCCAATGACAGGTAAACATCCACAGGTAAATATAACACGAACGGAAACAGGTAACATCCACAGGAGGGTCAAAGTATAGCAGACAAGGAAACAGTACAACAACAAGATCTGACAATGAACATGACAAAAAACAGGCTATAAATAGTGTCCAGGGAATGATGATCAGGTGCGGGTGCAATCATGGTGAATGGCTGGTGCAAAGGATAATGGGAAGTGAGGTCCGTGAGAGTCAATAGTCCGGTGAAAAAGAACTGGAGTGAACCGGGGGAAGGTGCAGATGATGGGGGAGTGGCTGATGACTGAGGAGTGCTCGTTACAGTACCCCCCTCCACGGTCCGCTCCAGCGGACCTCACAGGACGACAAGGACGGCCACGAGGACGAGGGGCCGGACAATTCGGATGGGCTTTGTGGAAGTCTGTGAGAAGAGTGGGGTCCAGAATGTCATCAAGAGCCACCCATGATTGTTCCTCCGGTCCGTATCCATCCCAGTCCACCAGGTATTCTAGGCGACCGCCTCGCCGCCTGGAGTCGAGGATGGACTCAACCCGATAGATCTGTTGGGAGATGTCGAGTGGTGGAGGAGGTGGTGGCTCAGCATCAGGTTCTGTGGAGGGAACAGAGACAGGGTCATGGTGAGGTTTAAGCAGTGATACGTGGAATGAAGATGATATACAGTAGTGAGCGGGGAGTTGAAGACGATAGGTGACTGGGTTGACCTGGTGCAGTATGGGGAAAGGGCCGATGTATTTGGGACTCAGCTTCCTGCAGGGCTGCCGCAGGCGGAGGTCCCGGGTGGACAACCAGACCAGTTGTCCCGGCTGGTATTGAGGAGTGGGTGAATGTTGGGTGTCCGCATACCTCTTCTGCCTGCAGATCGCCTGCTGCAGGTGTTTGTGGGCCCAGACCCTCTCGCTCTCCCGAAACCAGTGATCCACTGCTGGCAGTGTTGAGGGTTCACCCGACCAGGGAAACATAGGGGGTTGGTAGCCCAGGGTAGAAAACGGTGCAAGCCCTACTGATGATCGTGACAGTAGGATCTCAGGTACCTCCCAATATCCTGTATCTTTCTCTCAGCTTGGCCATTTGCTTGCGGGTGATATCCAGAGGTGAGACTTATGGTGATGTTGAGGTGTTGGCAGAAAGCCTTCCAGACTCGTGATATAAACTGGGGACCTCTGTCCGATACGATATCCTCAGGCAGTCTGTAATTACGAAATACGTGATTGCAAAGAGCCTCTGCTGTTTGGAAGGCTGTAGGGAGACGATGTAATGGAATCAGTTTGCAAGCTTTAGAGAATCGATAGATGGCCACTAGGATGCAGGTATATGTTTCGAACAGGTGTAAGTCAGTTAGGAAGTCTACTGCAATATGGGACCATGGGCGATGAGGAATGAGCAATGGCATGAGTTTACCTTCTGGACTTCGACATGGGGTTTTGGAGATGGCACAAACTGAGCAACCTTGGACGTACTGGGAGATATCCTGAGACATCCTTGGCCACCAGTACCGGCAGACAGGAGTGAGAGGGTTTGCTGACTGCCTGGGTGTCCTGATCCCGGAGCGGAGTGAGCTGAGTCAATGAGGGTAACACGATGTTCCTGGGGGATGTAGATTTTGCCCTCAGGACCTCCCGGTGGAGCTTGCTGGTCACTTGCTGCTATTTCTTCGTAAATCTTCCAATCTTCCATGTTTGGAGGAAGAATGGGATCAGAGTCTACGGGTTCAGGATCGGGGTGAAACTGGCGAGAGAGGGCATCTGCTTTAACATTCTTTGTTCCTGGTCGGTAGGTAACTGTGAAGTGAAACCATGTAAAGAACAGAGCCCACCTGGCCTGTCGGGGATTAAGGCGCCTGGCGCTCTTCAGGTATTCGAGATTCCGATGGTCCGTGGTTACAAGAAATGGGGGATTGGCTCCCTCTCTAGCCAGTGCCGCCATTCTTCCAGCGCAAGCTTAATAGCCAGCAGTTCTCGATTTCCGACATCGTAGTTTTGCTCCGGCCGGGGACAGCTTACGTGAGAAGTAGGCACATGGATGGAGAATTGCCTTGTCATTGAGACAGCACAGCACCCACTCCAGTGGTCGATGCGTCGACCTCCACTTCGAAGGGGAGTGCTGGGTCCGGAAGACAGAGTGTGCAGTGCAGAAGGCTCTCTTGAGTTGACAGAAGGCGTTGAGGGCATTGGGGTTCCAGGACAGAGACTTGGACTGTTGACTTATCATGGAAGTGAGGGGTGAAGCAATGGAGCAGAATTTCAATATGAAGCGTCTGTAGAAGTTTGCAAATCCAAGAAATCGTTGAAGTTCGAATGAATGAAGTTTTGTGCCAGTGCCTCTCTCACGTACTAATCCATGGCCTTCCGTTCCGGGACCGATAGTCGATAGATTCCTCCTTTAGGAATGACAGCTCCCAGGACGATATTGGAGGTTGAACCCTTCAGAACCCAGAAGGAGATGTTCTCTTCGTGCTGGTCCCCTACTTGAAGGGAGATCGCTGGAGAGTGATAGCATACCCGACCTCGACCCAATGGCTTTCCCAAGATGTTATGAATCTGTAGGTTCTGAGAGTTCTTTTGGCGTGGGAGTCGAGGGGTATTTAACATGGAGTGTGAAATGAAATTTCCTGCAGCACCAGAGTCTAAAAGGGCCTTTGCTGAAACAGAGAAAAAGGGGAAGTCACTATAACATTAACGTGAGTCAAACAACAGGAAGCAGCTGGTTGCACCGTACTCACCATGGGTCGAGGTGGGTGGACGGGATAGGTAGCTATCAAATTACCTCTTCCTCCAAAATATAAACAGAGTTGGTGACGGATGAGGCGGGCTCGTTCTTCACGAGATAGACGGGACTGGTCTATTTGCATGGGTTCTGGGTCTGGAGGATTCGGGGGTTGTTCAGATGGGATTGCGTGGAGGAGATGCAGTGGGTTTTGTCGGAGGCACAGCTGCAAGACGTTGCGACATGCAAACAGTATACTGGATGAGATTCTCTAAGCCAACTGTGTCATCGTGTATGGTCAGGTGGGTACGCACGGTGGGTTCTAGACCTTGGTGAAAGACAGTGATGAGGGTGGTTTCATTCCAACCGGACTTAGCTGCAAGGGTTCTGAACTGTATGGCATATTCGGCAACAGATGCTCGTCCCTGCTTTAACCGGAGTAATTGATCTTGAGCTGAGAGAAGATTAGCTGACTGTCCGAACACTGTCCTAAAGTGCCCAAGAAAAGCTGTCAATGTTTCTGTGAGAGGATCACCGGTTTCCCAGACGTTCTGTGCCCAAAGAAGGGCCTTACCTGTGAGCAGAGAGATGACATATGCTATCCTGGCTTTCTCCGAAGAAAACAGTTGAGGTTGCATTTCGAAGAATAGTTGGCATTGGAGAATAAACCCGCTGCAACACCAGAATAACAGCTAGGGACGGCCATGGGACTGGACACTGCACCGGGTTGGGGAGGTGAGGAGGGTAATTGAGTGCGCAGAAGTCCAATGAGTTTGATTAAGGGATCCGGGTTTGGTGCAGGTGAGGTGGACGAGGAGGGTGTGGTCATCATTGTTTGTAGGTCAGATCTACTGTAACACTACAGATGGTCAGAAGGACGATGCCACACAAAGGAGCTGAGGTGCAAGATGTAGGTTTAATCCAGAGGTACGAACAGGTGAGTAAAATCTAAGAGTAAAAGTAGCTGACGACTGAGGAGAGCTTGTTACACATACACTATAAAAAATTAAAATATTACAACATTTTATGTTTATTTTTACCAATTTTTTATATAGTTAAAAATGTTGAATTACAGAAAATATTAAAATATTTTAAAACGATTAATTTCAGATTTTTGACAATGTATAATAGACTTTTTTATGTACATAAAACAAATAGCAACTTTCTATCATAAATGTGATTTAAAAAAGGCAAGGGAATTTATTTTTACGTTATTTATGGCCATATTGTTCAGTGGCGGCTGGTCAATAGGGGCGCCGGGGCACAGCCCCATCAAATTATAAAGAGAAGAAGACTGTTATACATAAGTTCAACATACAGTATATTATAAATTGCAAAATAATTTTGAAATCAATAGATTTAATCACACTATATTCACCTGGTAGTTCTGTTTGCATTTGTTAAAAGTATTATTTAAACAGTTATGTAAGTACACAAACTTTTGGCAGGCAGGTGACCTGAGGCTGCTCTCTAATTGGCTCGCGTCAGAACATCGCCAGGGCACATGCAGCTCTGTGCGCCCTAGACCCTCCTACTTTTGCTGATAGCGTATCAATGTTGATTTTTACATGTTTGTCCTCACGTGACTGGACAATTCTCAACCGTAAAGGATGAGCTTTACTAGCCCTTAGTATAAAGTTTTTACACTGCACGTGAGATACGTGACAAAAGCATAGAACCCACTATAATCACTGATGCTATTTGCATTGGATGCTGTGCGCTGTGTAAGTAATCCCTGTTATTGTTTTTTTTTCTGTTTACTCTCACTTTGGTTTTTACACTTGTAGTACTAACTATAGTTGTTGTGCTTGTATAGCTTAAAGGCAGAATAGGTGATCCTGTCCAGAAAATGTTTTCGTCATGCTGGTTGGAAATCTCTTTATATCCTGATAGCAATCAAGAAGTATAGTGGTCAAATAATATTTTTATAATTAGATATCGTCTGTGAAAGGCGTAGGACCAAAAAAAGTTTGTCCAATCAAAACATTCTGGCCGAACGCTGTGACTGGTCATGTGTACATTTTCAGCCAACGTATTTTGCATATCATACGTCATGAGCGCTGTGTCAATGTAGGGAGAATGGCAGACAATCAGAAACAATCAAACTTTCCTGCGGAACTGACAACAAGTTTTTTTTTGTCTTTCTTTTGGACAGGTATGTACATGCTTCGAGAAGAATTTAATGGATTTAGTTTGTAATTCGTTACGTGGATTTACGAAATACATTCATGTGTTTGGAGGAGGCGTGGCTTTGGACGGCAAATCGCATAGATGGTAGGATTATAATTTCAGTGCTAGCACGCTAAAGTTAGCACCTTTACAAATCAACCACTCCACCTTTAACACAAATAAATGACGAAACACCCGATGGACTGTTATTATTCTTTACTTAACTAAAGTTAACTGAAAAGTTACACTCGTATTTTGTTACAGAAGAGATGGATGGCCAACCAAAACAATAAACAGGGTTACTCTCTCTCTCTATGGTCATTATTAACATTTCCAGAGTTTCCTGAACACTCCATACACTACAATAGTGAATTGATAAACTGTAGAAAATACTGTATTATACTGTACCTTAATATTTACTATGGTACGGATCAAAAACACTGTAGCATCTAGGAATTTTATAATAAATAATAAAGTACTGCAATATCTTTGGACTGGAACCTTATTATTATTAATAAACACCATTACATGCTTTGATAGTTAAACCTTTTTTTAGCTAAGCAGTGATGATACACTTACATCACATGTCAAATGGTTTGTTGCGCCCCCTCAAAAAAAGTGTGCACCAGCCGCCACTGGTATTGATTAAAAAACTGAATAATGATGTGGGTCTGACTAACAAAAACATGAATTTTTTCTAGTGACCAAAAGATCCCAAAAAACTTACATGCATCTCCTTTAGGGTTTCAAAAGATGTCCCAGCTGTGTCTTGAACTGTGCTCAGATCTGCCAAAAATTGAAAAGTCCAATTATCTGAACTATATTATATATATTGATTTTATAGCTGTACATATTATGTGCTGTGAGACAATGATCTGTGTTTTTTCTCTTTAACTTTGATTCTTAAACATAACTTAAAGGGATAGTAAAAATTATTTTATCCTTTGTTTACTCTTATGGCATTCCAAACCTGTATGACATTCTTCTGTAGAACACAAAAGTAGATATTTTGAAGAATGTCCAAACAACACTTGGACCCCATTGACTTCTATTGTATGAGCACAAAACCACTGATAGATTTCTCAAAATGTCAGAGGTGTAAAGAGTACCTGCAAACCATACTTGAGTAAAAGTACAGATACTTTGCAGTGAAAATGACTCCATTACAAGTTACAAGTCACCAATTCCAAAATGACTTGAGTAAAAGTCTTCGAGTATCTGATTTTAACAGTACTTGAGTATTTTACTCATACTGAATGTTGACTCTAAGCAGCACTAGTCCTCAACACGAAACATTGATTCGTGAGGAGAGCTCATCTCATCAAACTGAACACCTCAAAATTGCAACAAATCAAGGTGAACACCATAACGTACGTCTATTCCAAACACCCAAGTCTCAGTTAAGCTCAAGTGCTCATAAGGAAACCAATATCCTTCAAAAAGCTCTCTTCAGTAAAACGGATAAATAAAATGATGTTAAGTAAAATTACAAAAGTCAAAGTCTTTTTGCACTGGACATGCTGGTTTTGGCTTTATCGTCGGCTGCAGTCATGTTCTCTTCCCACATAAAACACCAGCGATGTCAACTACCTGATAATGCACCCGCATTCGCATAAAGAAGCCATGTTGACAAGTTTCAGCAAGTAAGGGCAAAATGCACAAGATATAGTACCTTCAATGCCCTGTAAATGGCAATATTGCTTCTTCTGTAGCAGAAATAAACTGCTGCAAAAAAAGATGCAAATGCAAAATGTAATGTGTAATTGCATTAGTCATTACAAAAGTAGTGGAGTAAAGAGTACAAATACTTATTCAAAAATGTAGTCAAGTAGAGAGTAAAAGTTGCTAATATCTTTAATACTCAGTAAAACTACCCAGTAGCTTGGGTAAAAGTACCCAAAAAGATTATTAAGTACAGTAACTAATTACATTTACTCCAATACTTTACACCACTGCAAAATGTCTTTTGTGTTCCATATACATGTCTTGAAACGAGGGTGAATAAGTAATGACAACATTTTTATTTTGGGGTGAACTATCCCTTTAAACGGAGGACTCCTGAGCTGAGAAACAACAAGTTCCACTGGGCTGCTTTAATAATGACGTTTGGTTTATTAAATCTAGAAAATCTGTGAAGCCACCATGTGGTTTTATTTATTCTGTTATTCAGTCTGGAGGAATTCTTTCAACCCCAGTAACCAAGTGTGGTGGATCCTAAAGTGTGGAAAATCAATGAAGGAAAAGCTCTCCTTATCCACCTTCTCTAACTTTTTACCATGTCTGATTAAATGTAGCTGATTTCCACGCCTCTGCTTAGACAGTCACCGCCTCAATGAAGAGTCAGATAAAGCCCAGTGTGTGCCGTCACCCAAAAGCCTTTGGGGGAGAAAAAGCAGCAGCACACAAACTGGTTATTATGGTCATCCCTGATCACAGGGGCCATTTCCCCTTGAGCCACCCCCAACATCTTTTCCATAGCCGGGATCGAAATGACACATGGCCACGCACGTCTGTGTGTGTCATAACCGCGCAGAAACAAATACTATGTACGCTTCGGTCACCTCTTAATGTGTGACCCTCGCCGGCTCACAATAGGGCCATCGCAACCCGTCCTAATGCTCTCCCTAGGGAATCATGGGAAAGCAGCTCGGAGGGAAAAAAGAATCAGCATCTGTCTTCTGCCTAAGGGAGAGTGGGAAGGCATTCCTTAACCGCGCGTCCCAACCGCGACAGGCTGCTTTATGAAGCCATCATTCACCTGATCAATGGCTCAGCGGTCTGAACCAGGCTCCCCAGGAGTGGGAAAGAGAGGCTAGGAGGAGCCGTGGGCCACGGTGGGCCGGGCGGCCCGCTAGAACTGTGATCTTTCACTCAGGCCGGTGAAGAGGGAAAGTGATTAGCGGCCCTCCTCTCACAGCCAGTCACTACAACAATCTAAACAGAAAAAGGTGCGAACTTTAATGGGGATACAGCACTCAATACACATCTTTTCCTAGCTTGATTTCCACAACAATATGGTTTCCACTTTCACCATTCCATGCTGGAGGAATGACTTTTCTAGACCTTTGTGAAAAGTTGTAAGTAAAAAATGTAAAGAATTTCAATGCACTTATTCACAACCCAGTTAAAACGTACACTTAAATACAGTATTTCTTTACTTTTTATACTTTAAGTATGCTTAGTACGCGTCCATAAAGTAATTAAAGTGCTAGATTTTAATGCATTTAAGGGGCATAGTTCACCCAAAAAGGAAGATTCTGTCATGAATTACTCAACCTCAAGTTGTTCCAGACCTTTACTAGTTTCTTTGTTCTGTTAAACACAAGAGAAAATATTTATGAAAATGTTAGCAACTGTAGGCCTAGTAGGAAAATTAAAATGGTTGTCAAAGGTGCCCCAGTGTTTGCTTTCCTAAATTCTTCAAAATATAAAATTTTATGTTCAACAGAACGAAAAAAAATACAATAATGAATTCTACTACTGTGGTAGTCAATGGTGTTCCAGAAATCTCAGGTGCTAACATTCTTCCAAATAGCTTTCCTTAAGTTCAACCGAACAAAGAAACTTACACAGGTTTGGAACAACTTGAGGGTCAGTAATTCATGACAGAATTTTCATTTTTGGATGAACTATCCCTTTCAATTTGTACTTACTGTAATATACTAAAAAATATAGTCTTTAGTATTTATATTCATGATGTCTTCAAATTCCACAGTTGAGTACACTAAAGATGTTCTTGAAGTGAATGTGCTTAAAGAATGTTGTAAGCTGGCACCTATTCATCTGCATTGGTTTCTGTCCATATAAAAGTGAATGGGTGACGGCGCTGTTCGGTTACCAACTTATAAAATATCTTCTTTTGTGTTCAGCGGAAGTCATACAGGTTTGAAATGACAAGAGTAAATGATGACAGAATTCTATTTGGGGTGAACTATCACTAACTATAACTGTTTGTACAAAATTAGTTTGTGAAAAAAAAGAGCACTTTGGGTACATCGAAATGTGTTATTTACTGTATATACATAAAGCTTTTTACAAGCAGCAATCTATATAAAAATAAAAAAAATCAGTTATTGAGCGGACGCATAAAAATATATATTTCTCCTTCTTTATTCACATCTGTGTTTATAATAACAATTTATAAGCTGAGCTGTCAGGTGTGATTTTGCATTTGACTTAAAACCTGCAATTTTATGCTTTAAACAGAGATGGCGATATAGAGGCAAAATAATGACATTACATGGCAACACGTTTTAAACTTATAAGAACTACTACACTGTACACAATGTTTTTTCTTCGGTCGTGTCTTATTTTCTCTTGGGTACCATGTGAGTGCAGACTGCCAGTGATACACCCTCAAACAAAATACAGGTGCAACCAAAACCCCCAATAGTGACATTATCGCATTTATAGTGTCCAATTAGAAGGAGCGAATGCTTTCCGTTGTGTCAACAGAATGGGAAAGCACTGTAGTTTTCGGACTCATTCTGAAGCGAGTATTCATTAACCAGCTACGTTGAACATCCACTTGATCCTCAATTTGTCTCTTGGTAATTCATCTACCAGTCACAAAGGTTGCCATTAACAAGAAACACTGAAGCATTGCAAGACTCAGCCGTCTTTATTCTGCCCGGTGAGAATGCTGGCACTGCATGATGCTTTCAATGGGGTTTTGATGACCTCAGCTTTTGCTCTCTGTAGGAGCAAATCCTGATCAAACTAAACTGGTGTTTTATTGAGCTACTGCACTGATTGCACTCGCATTCAATGAGCGCCTTTCAATGGAGTCACTAATTGGCCAAATAGGTTTATAAGACATGCAGGTACAGAGGGACGGGAAGAGGATGACTCTAGATTTCAATGACCAACTGAAAAAAACATATAAACACATACACTGTAGTTAAAACGTGGCCTTTTGTGATCACGCCAGTAAATGTTTTCTTTTCCTTATGTTTCATTTAGACAAAACGGAAACCAAATTAGAGGATGAGTGAAACCAGTCGGTTTTAAATGTCTCCCTATAATGTTTTAAAGGGATACGCAGCCAAAAATGACAATTCTGTCAACATTCCCTCCCCTTGAGTTGTTCCAAATCTGTATAAATGTCTTTGTTCTGATGAACACAGAGAAAGATATTTGAAAGAATGCTTATAACCAGACACAGATTTTGCCCCCCATTGACTCCCATAGTAGGAAAAATTATTAATCATATTTTTTGTTCTGTTGAACACAAAAGAAGACATTTTGAAGAATGTAGGACGGCAAACCGTCCGGTGCACTTTTTTCCTACTATGGTAGGCAATGGGGGGCAAAATATGTCTGGTTATAAGCATTCTTCCAAATATCTTTCTCTGTCATCAGAACAAAGACATTCATACAGATTTGGAACTACTCGAAGGTGAATTAAAATTTTTGGGTGAAGTATCCCTTTGAGGCGAATATGGAAACTTTCTCTGTCATTAATAATGAAAAAAAGGATAGATGTTTCTTATAAAACAATTTCATGTGATGGGTCAAAGAACTAACATATCACCCAGATTTGACAGAAAGCATGTGATATATTGCTATACGTTGTAAAAGCTTGACCAGTAAGTGATGAAAACATTGTTGTTTTATTCCTTAAAAATAATAAGATTACTTGTACAGCCAATCTGAATGTATTTGAAAATTAAGAGCCGAAAAAAATACGACATCAAAAAGTTTGTTTTTTATGATATGAGGTCTGGTTAATCCTATCAGCTGGGCTGCCAACACTTGACCTGAGCGAAAGCTGTTTGTGTTAAACTTACTGAAATAGAATTTTATTTATTTATTTCAAGTTTGTGCTTTTAATCCCTTAAGACTTTCTTTCCTAGGGTTCTTCTTAGTTCCTTTCTTAATTTTGAATTTGATATTGCATTTAAATTTTATATATTTCAGTGACAGACCAATTATTATTCAATTCTTATTTCATTATTTACATACAGAAGGTTGAATGGTATAAACATTTTCTTTTAATTGTTCATATTTTGAAAATTTGTCATTTGAATTTAAGTTGCATTTTTTTTACATTTGTACAACAGATTGTGATGCTATTGCATTGTACTGCTTTTCACAACTTGATTCAATTCTACACATCTCTCACCCCCTGCATGGATTTAATTTGATGATATTTTCAGGTACCAATTAAAGTATTCTCAGTTTTACACATTTTACTTCATTAAAATCAAACCAGAGTTATAATTTCTAGATACATAATTCTGTAAATCTCTGTAAATCTTCTTTGGAAAAAGAGCTGCAAAAAGAAATTGCATTTCTTTCACCCCAAAATTGTCAGTCCATTTTAGGCTCTAAACGCAGCTCACCAGTTAATCACATAATTACACAAACATCCAGTAAAAGCACACACAGCGATCACAAAAGACCCTTGACACTCACAGCCCATAGACCTGCCTGCATGGGATGTATTTTTACAATCGTTAGCCGGATCTGATTTTCAGCTGAAGTGCGTCATTATGACGAAACTTTTCAATCCAACAGATTTCTGACCCCAATTTTAACACGGGGACGAGTAAATCTCTAAGCCGTGCATTGAAGGGAGGCTTAAACGCAGATCTATGCATTCATTGGCCGAGCATTTTTTAACACAAGGGAACGGAATCTCTCGAGAATGAACCATCTCAGGGAGCTTCTAAACCTGCGGGTTCTGGATGAGCTGCTACGAAAGAAAGAAAAACAAGAGATGAAAAAGTCCCTGAAGGTCCCTGTCCCCCCCACCGACCCCCACTGTGGCCCGGCCCACAGGGCTTTTCTCTAGCACCGGGGCCTCCGTTTGGCCCCCCTCGGCCTCTTTCAGCCCCGAACAAAGCAGCAAGCCATGTTTTTTGAGGCACTAAGGAGTTAACCCTCCTCACTGCTCCGACACAATGGCCTCCCCATTGAGGCCTTTCTTCATTTAACCTTCCTAATGACAGGTTTCATCCTCTTACTCCTGACAAAAAGGAGGAGCAGAGGCAAACCCACCACCTTTCTCTTTTACCTCCTTTCACGTCCCCTCCCCTTTCCACACTCCCGAAAGCACCGGCTCTCACTTTACTGTCTGATGTGACAGCTCTTTACAGTAAATGACACTGTCAACGTTTTGGGTGACAGTTTTGGCCGGGTTTCAGTGATCAGATATATGGATATATCCAAATGAATTGTGCATTCATTTTTTAAAAGAGACAGAAGGTGCAAAAATAAAGTAATCAAATTATTGCAACAAAGCTCATCATTTTGGACAGTAAAAACATCCAAAACAGCTTTGCAGAAAAATGAGCAACAGTTGAAATGAGGTTTCATTTTTTCCTACTGTTCCAACGCTTCCTGTTGTGTGGGCTCACGGTTCACCCGTAGCTGGCACGGGAACAAAGAGGGTGCGAGAAAGCTGCCCACGACTACCACCGCTAAGCAGGGGTGCGATAGGGGTGAGCAGTTTTGACTGGGGGTCGACAGAGAACATTGACAAGACTGTTGGTCCTGCTCTGGTCTCCATGTCTCCTGTCTCAGTGTCCTGGCCTTTTCCACACCAAAGTGGGGGATTTTTTACGGTTGACCTTCTCCTCACGCTTTTGTGAACCTCTTCACCTCATGTCAATTCTCTTGACCTACTTGGTCGCCCTGGAGCAAGCCACTTAAAAGAGCGAGATGAAATTCTGTAAAGGCCACGCTCACATATGTTTCGTGTTGTCAGCAAACGCTAATACTCGATTCATTTTGCTTATAGGACTAAAACAATGCCAGCGTATGTCAGAAGATGCTTTTTATTTAAAGGGATAGTTCAGCTGAAAATAAAAATCCTGTGGTATTTATTCACCTTCATGTCATTTAAATCCTGTATATGACTCTTTCTTCTGTGGAAGACAAAAGAAGATATTTGGAGAAATGTGGTTTTGTGTTCATACAATGGAGGTTAATAGGGGCCTATATTACCAACGACCTTTAAAAATATCTTTTGGATTCCTCAGAAGAAAGTCATAGGTTTGGAATGACATGTGGGTGTGTAAATGATGAAAGAATTCTCATTTTGGGGTGAACTTTCTCTTTAACTTGTAAAATGTCGTTCTAAAAATATCAAGTGGACAACAAAAAAAAAACAAGACCTAGAACCTTAAATGAACTGTTTCACACAACAAAAATACCATCAATATTTACTCACCTTTGTGTTTTTCCAAACAGTTTTGCTATTTTGGAACCCAAACAGAGAAATTGTGAAGAGTCTTTGCATGTCATGTGGCCCAAAGTTAACTTCTGCAAAGAATCTATAAATGTTGAGTGGTTTTAATTTAATTGAATACTATTAATATACAATAAAATATTAAAATACATAAATATAAAGTAAATTGTTATATTACAATCAAACACAGAAAGGAAGTTAACATTGGTCCAGGCGCGTGCATCCATCCGTTTATAATGAACAAAGCTGTCAAGCTCGAAAAAATTATAAAACCAAAAGCAAAAGTAGGCTATTACATATCCCTTTTAAACTGAGAAGTCTTCTAAAGCCACATATTATGATGTTTTGTTTGACAAAATATATACATTTGTTAGTAGTTTTGTTCAATAATATAGTTTTATAAAACCCAGAATAAAATGTAAGAATGATTTGGACAAATTTGACTTCTTTAACAGTGTTTCGGAATCAAATCCTTTAACATATACAAATGTACTCAATAAACTGTTTCTCAAAATCACATGTTAATTTAAGTATGTTGTCCACTAAACTAAAGGCCTGTTTAAACCTATGAGAACAATTATAACCATAGAGTTGTATTTATTTATTTAATTTTAACGCCGTATCAGCACTAAGGGCTATTCATGACAAACTTAGTCAATGGTATCACAACTTTACACCTTAATACCAACAAGAATTTCACACACAGATACTATAAAGTTCTTAAAATCTTTTTAAATTGAGCAGAATTACAGAGCACATATCTATATCAATAACTAAACAGAGAAACAATACTGTTGGGATCACTTCAAGAGCGTTTTTATTCCAGCGGATGAGCGATAAAATATTGACAGCCAAATCCATTTCAATTTAAAGAGCTCACGCACATTAGATGTGAAACTGCAGCCAGCACAAGAGCATCAAATAAAAATGTCATTACATTTTTCAATGTCCAACATATTATTCTTTTGCAGAACACAAAAGACAACCAAACATGGTCCCCCATTTACTTCAACACGAAATACCTTCTCAAAATACCTTATTTTGTGTCCCACAGAAGAAAGTAGTTCACATATACAGGTTTTGAATCACACGAGGTTGAATAAATAATAACAGAATTTTTAGTTTTGGGTGAACTATCCCTTAGGCCAAAGATGATGAACATCTGCAGCTCTTTCTCTTATCCTCAACACTGACCTGGATGAAATAATTCAGTGGCTCATGGACCTGCGCGCTTTAGGTATGAAAGTAAAAACAAGACCGCAGGCTGTCACTGGTGCACTTACAGCAAAAAGGAAGATGCATTTCGGCTGGTAGGTGCGGGATATTTTCTGGTCAAAGGAGTTCAAACAAAGAGCCCTGAATGCTTGCGAGACGGGCTGTTTGTCTATTTTATAAATGGTCAAGAACCTTTGCAGTGATGTTGTAAAGTTCAGGGGAGTCACGCGGAAAAACACAAGAGACATTTTGAAATAAAATCGAAATATCAGTGTTGCTTGTGCATGCAAAAGTATAATTCGGATTGCTTGGGGAAAAATGGATTTTGCCTTTAAAAGCATCACTTTTAACAGCTACTTTTGTAAAAAAGTAATGACCGATTAAAACATTTTGTGACAAAAATGTGCGACCTAATACAGGACTGAAGCACAGCCCTGCGGTCGAATGTGGCGTGAACTACCTCAGGGCTGTAACCAGAGCAGAGCAATGCCTACCCAAACCTAAACCAATGCACGGAGAAAGGTGTGTGTTCCACTTCTTAATTCCCGAACCCACCGGACACAACGACAATCTCTACATCAAATCAGCTGCTAGCAAAGAAAAGCAGATCGCATGTTAAACGTAAAGCGTCGAGCGGAAACGCAGTAAACTCTCGGCCAACCTCGAGGTTTATTTGGTCAAATGTTTTATTTAACCTCCAATCGCTACATTAAGGCTTTCTTTCATGCGGCCCTTTACGCTCTCAGAGGCCTCGTTTTAAAGTGCTAATGAAAATAAACTTGCGGGCCCCGGCTCTTTATTTTGAGAGAGAACACTGGAGCCCCGGGTTCAGAGCAGGGTGAGGAATAGAGGGCAACGGGAACAAAGACCAGAAGACTCGGAGGTCAAATGGCCTGGTGTCCAAAACTCCTTTAGCGACACAGCCCGGGAGAGCGCCGCCGCTTGTATAATCACAGATCCGTTTTGTCCATGCGTGTAGGATAGAATATATCACGCGGGGTTGACGCGGCAACAATAGATCACGTTTTTGTCCGAGCCGGTGCGAGGCGCTTTTGACTCTTTTCAGAGGGCCACGCATCTCAGCTTAACCCTCCATTCTCTCTCTTGTTTTCTGTTCGTGACCTCTGAGTCCTGCGCTCACCGCGTCCACACAATTAGACCCTGAGTGGGAGATTTTCAGGGGAAGAACATTATCCTTGGATCTGTAGGGTCAAAGTTAATGAGGGGAATTAGAAACCATCATTAACATACTGCAAAAAAAAAACATTTTTTCCTCGATTTTGGTTTATGTGCTCTTTATTCAAATAGGGGTCACCGCTCGGCTTTTGTGCTCTTATAACGCGTGCTTGTATAACGGGATTTCAGTAAAATGGTGGTATTTAAAGCCTATTCTACCAGGTTGTGTTTCTTTGACCCAGAGTTCAATTAGAAGTATAACGCTGACCGTTCCAACTATGACAGGGCTAATAAACAAACGTTAGTTCTTCACAATGTTGACGCGTGCATAACACAGTCCAAAAATTGTGGTGTTTCAAGGTACGCATAATTTTCGCTCACATTCACAAAATGTTGGGTTTTTTCTATGTACCCATAGCTGGGTAAAATATAGACAAACCCAACCGTGAGTTGAAAAATCCCAGCGTAGGTTTACGTAAACCCAGTGGTTTGGTTTGTTAATTTTTCACCTAATCCTGGGTTGAAACAAACTAGCTTTTTTCATTGCATGCTTAAAATTGTGTTAAATTCACAAATTCATAACTTCTCCTACGTTAGAGACTGCAGACATGAATAAATTGTGTAGTTTGATGTATGTACTTTTACTTTCTTAAGTAATCAGATCCGTGATTTTTGCCTTGTGGAGAAAAAATGGATAAAAAAAATGACCACCGAGCAACCGCCCATCAATCACCCTTAACACCCCCGCAACCACCCTGGGATCATGGCGGGAACTTAAAAATGTAATTACGTTTATGAATCAAACGGTGAATGCAATTGTGTAACGTTCATTTTTCCATGGACTTCAAAAGGGTTGTGTCAACTTTCAAAGCGCTATCGAATTTTAACTCAATTTTACGAAAAGATTTACAAGCGTTTTTATTGGCCCGGCTTCAGATCCGATTTCACCACGAGTCGTGGCATTAAATAAAATAGAATATAATACCGTCCTACTTTTTAATGTCCCAAACGAGGTAATGTGCTGTCATGTGACTCCCATCACCCACCTGTGTGGACTTTGTCTTAATCCCCACTGATCTCCTCTCTGCTTTGAATACTCGGACTACTGAGTGTAACTAATTCTCCCACACAAGGATATTGTCCTGCCCATTCCGGCTTTGTTTTTCCTCTCATTCACTAGTGTCATTCGTTTGCCGAGCAGCCGGACAAAAAAAATCCTGCAAATTAAAAAGTCTTAATGAGCTATTACTCTCACCTCAAATCGAATTGTCTTCTTCGCCTCCGAAATGGATAAACAATCGGTGCGGATTATATCCCCTCTGAATGCACTGTTTCAACTCTTTGTTTGGTGGCTGAAAACAATGCAGACATTTCTGGAGATCATGTGTTTAAGTTTAGCCTGTCGAAAAACAAAAATACATGACTGAGATTGAAAAAAGCCACTTCCTTTTTCCCTTTAATTGAGTAGTTGGGTCATTTACTCACCCCATGTTGTTGCAATCTCCTTATTTTCTTTCTTTTGTAAAACACAAAATGCAATGAATGTTCATCAATGGTATTACAACGGTCATATACACTAACCGAACAAAAATGTTGGGTTAGTTTTAAAAAAAAATGGACAAACGCAATCCAAATTTTATTTGACCCAACAACGTTAATTTATAACGCAACGGTTGAGTTTGTACGGTATGAAATATATAACACGCAAATACACAACAATACACAAACAACAGCGTTTGGTCAAATATGAACAAACCCAACCGTTGGGTTATAAATGAACCAATGCTGGGTTGTTTCAACCCCAAATTCTGGGTTGTCTTAACCCATTGATGGGTCAAAAATAAGCATATTCTGGGTTAATTTAACCCAACTGTTGAGTTTTTCCATTTTTTGACCCAATGATGGGTTCAAATAATGTACAAATAAAGTACAAAGTGGCCGATGTCAGATTTTGTTCACAAGTCAAAGTAGGGGTACTTGAGTTATTAAAATATTACTGTAAGGTTAAGCACGTGTAAGCAAATGCAACAATGACAAAATGTACATTTTTAAGTGAACTATTTCTTTAGGCACCATGGACTTTAATGATGCTTTCTTTTTGTGCAAATGAAACTTGACCATTTCCCAGCAAATGGTAAACGCTTCACCCCCCGCAGTACACAAACAGTGCATCAGACGGAGGAACGGTACAGACGACTATTCCATAGAGACAGCCCGTTCCTATAGGAGTTTTTTTAGACAACCATTTGGTGCACCCATCTCTAACCTATTGACCCTCAACCTAGAGAGGTCAGCTGTGTCAGAGAGCCCAGATCCAGCACAGGCCTGTAAATCAAACGCTGGCGGGAACACCGTACTGTCCAGAATCCCAGCCAGGCCTGGCACCATCACTCTCCCGGCTCTGACGCACTACCAGTCCGGTTCCCACTGAAACACGCCATCCTGGCAGGCCTCGTGACCCCGGCCGGGACACATCAGCCTTCGGTCACACTGCGGCTGGAAAGCGCTCGGCCGCATACCCGCCCGGCCCCACCTGTGTAATGGGTCTTCCTGTTCTGGCTTGTATCAAGCATGTAGCTATCATTCAGGCACAGCCACACCTGGAACTCAAGCACACAAATCACACTCTGAGGGTCCTCTATGCCCTCTTGAGACAGCGAACGTTAAACACGCATGGGTTTGACCTGTGTGGGATCGCCCTAGGGCTCTCTCTAATGGATGGAGCCATAAAACGGTCGTGTTGCTGTTTTTCCAGCCAAACGACGACACCAGTTGTTCTGATTCCTCACTGGCTTTGTGACCCAAGTCATCTGCATGCATGAATGAACTCGAGGAGGTTTTACCTTCTGCTGACTCCAGGCTCCAGCGATGAAGAACAGTTCTGTCCGCTCGAATACACTGTAAACAGAAGCAATTCATCATCATCACACAATACAATAATCTCAGGAGGCTGTAATGTAAGACATTATACAGTGAAATCAATATAATAAATAATACATTGGTTCCCAATAGGGCTGTCATAACATCAGATCTTCGTGACACGATAGTGTGGCCAGAAGGAATTCGTGGTAACAATATTATCACAATATCTATTGAAATGTAATAAATATATGTAGGCATTGGTCAAATTTATATATATTTTTTGTTTCTCTTTATCTTTATACTCAAAATATGAGTGTAGGAAGAGCGAGTTTGCAACCATTGTGGCTCTTAAAGTAGTAGTTTACTTCAGAATTTGCCCCCATTGACTTTCCATAGTAGGAATAAAAATAACCAATGAAAGTGAATTGGGGCGAATTTTGAAGTGAACTACTCCTTTAACATCTTTCAAGAAAACATCTATTTGTTTTGGAACTAGTGGTGTCACAATGTACCAGTATTGGCAATAGCTATGATATTAAACACTTTGAATACTGATATTGTGTTAACTGCATGTATGATAATATCATAAGGAATTCAGCATCTGTATAAGGTTGACACTTAAACATAGTTTTTGTGTATTCCACACGTTTGATGTTTTGCCTTAAAACTTGTAGGAAAGTATATTCTAATCAATAACATTCGCCCAATATTGCTATTTTACAATGAGGTATTTTAAATGATATAACATATAATGAAGTTATAATACAGACCATATCATTACCAAACTGATCTGAAACATCACATCCCTGCTGTCTACATTTTTGTCCACATACCACCAAATTTTTCCACTTTCCATAATCTCACGTATTCAAATCATTATAACTTTATATTATATTTGGACTTGTAAAACGAATCCATGGCCATTCGTGTTTAACAGAGGCATCACTCCACAAACCTCCATGATCACACACAACGCTGAACTGATATTATGCTGCCCTCTGGAGGTGCAAATATATACATTTGCGTTTATGCAATAGCAGTCACTTTGATCCAAAGCGACCTACATTGCATTCAAGCCATACGGTATATATTATAAGTATGTGTACTACCCCAATTATTTACAAATTGAGCAAAAGAAAGTGACTAGGAACAATTATAGACAGATTTTGATATCATTTAAGTACTTTTAAAGCTTCAATAAAAGGTACAGTAATGTAGCTGGGCAAATTTCAAATCCTACATAAAAAAGGTTAATTACAACATTCTAGCTTGTCTAAAATACATGGTAAAATCGTGACAGCTCACATATTCATTTTAGCCTGGACTTAAAGGTGCTGTCTGTCATTTTTTGGAGGATCTATTGACAGAAATGCAATATTATATACATAACTATGTCTTTAGATAAAGCCCTTACATAGTGAAGCGTTGTTTTTATTACCTTAGAACGAGTTATTTCGGTTGCACTTTATTTTACAGTACATGTACATATAGTGTGCTTACAGTGTACTTACCTAAGAAAGTACTGGGTGGGTAATTTAAAGTAACTACATGGGATAAGATTAGGTTTAGGGGTAGGTTCAGGTTTAGTACCTAGTTATTACCCAGTTATAATATTTACTATAATAAGTACACAGTATGTACATGGGAAACGGGACTGTAAAATAAAGCGCTACCGTTATTTCTATCTACATAAACCCTTGCATGGAATTCGTCATGTTGTTTGTACAGTAGCCCTAAACGACAAAGGTAAAAACATTGTTAGTTGGAATTCTAAACCTCACCGCTAGATGCCGCTAAATTTAATACACTGGACCTGTAAGTGTTGTCTGTGAAACTGGGCATAGATGTATTACACCAAAGCCAGTGATGGTAAAGAGATGCCTAATGGTCATGAAAATATGTCCATTTTCATAATGCAAAATGTAAACATTTTTAAAATGGAATTCAGTTGGCGCAGTGAAGGCCAGAAAGATAAAACTGCACTAAACAAGGTTTTAGATTTGTTTTTTTTAGTTTCCGTTTTATTTGGTACATTTTTAACAAGGATTTAAAACCGATCGTAATTTCACACCCTCCGAGTTCCAAGTGATAAATCAAAATAGTGATATGCTTTTGACGTGAAAAAAGCAGAGTTTATGTTATATTATATTACTAAACCAGTCCAACCCAATAGGAACAAATTGTGTTTATTGAGGTTTATATAGGGGAAGGAAAAATATTTCTCTAGGTCAGATAAAACTTCAGATATCCGCATGAAGCAAAAGAGCAACAAACCACCTGTTTACTTCACTTCATATCTGACCATTACAACAATAAACCCTCTAAGAACAGAGTTTGTTTCTGCAATAAAACCGTTTTTCCACAGTCAGTCTTGACCTGCCTTCAATTTCTCAGCCATTGTGTTATCATGTTTGGATCCGCCCAGGCACGGAGGGCTTTTGGCCAGACTGGGGTTGCTGCTCCACTGCTGGGGTGTCTTGGCCTGGATGGCGAGGGCATGAACGCAGGTACTGAGTTCCTCCTTCAGGGCTTCGTTTACAAGCCGATGCCGCTGCAGGAGGGACAGACTCTCAAACTGTGGACTCACCACAAGAACTCTGAAGTGAGATTCTGAACCGGGGGGCACGGCATGCATGTGACTCTCGTTTAGGACCTCCAGGTGCTCGGGTTCGAGAGCCTGGGTCAGTTTGGTCCGTATGGTGGTCTCTACGGGTCGGGAACCACTGTGTTCCATGTGGGGCTGATGATGTAACAGCTGTCTGGAAAAGGCGAGACTGAAACAAGAAGGGCGCAGGCAGCGAAGAGCACTGGACAGCATCAGGGGGTAGAGAGAAGACAACCTGAAAGTAAACATGCTGGAGGTAAATATATTTGTGTAGTTAAAAAATATCAAGTTATTTTAGATTATATATTATTATTAATACAGAATAATATATTATTAACAGTTTGTTCTCTACATTTTTGCTGTCACATCATAGGACACAATTACGGTTTCTTTGTCGACAATTACCCATGTTACTTTTGTTCCTGGAACCCTGCAGCAAAACATCACATGCTTTTAAAAACTACACTTTGCAGGTAAATATAATAAATAAAATATAATAAAAAGTTAAAGCAAAAGGTGATGCTAATGGATATTACAAATAGCTAAAAGGATGGAGGGTGACTTTAAAGACATTACTCTAAAAATAATTTATTATAATTTATACTATTAAGTAAACATTAAACCGTTATAAGCAAAATACATGTTACGTTATTTAATCTTTTTATTAATGTAAAGGAAAAATTAAGAAACGCCTTGACTGTCTCTTAATAAATTACCACTGGAAAATACAACATCTACTTAAAATAGAAACTCAAAATTGAATCATATCTATTTGGCTATTGCCCTGTATAGAACTAAAAGACTTCACACACAGGTAACGTATTTTCGGGTACATGACTGAGAAACGTACCAAAATACAACTTTTATCTTGTATCTTTTTATTGTCTGTGAAGTATAAACGAATAGTAGTGTAATGATATAAATACATGGCATGTTCTATTGAATGTCATACAGAAGAGTTCATGACAGAAAGACTAATAATACAACATGTTCTAGATTTGTCTACATCGCTGTGTAACACCGTCCACGTCGTGTTCTTTAAAAGGCATATTCTAAGGCATATTTAATTAACCGTCAGACAAATAGCATTGGGAGGATAGAAATGCATAATAAAAAGTGGAAATAATTTCACTCACCTTTCACGCTGGACTGTCCGTGTTGTTTGTACAAACAGGAAGCGATTCGTGCATGCCTACCCTACGTCAGTTTCAAAGACGTTACTGCCGCCTATCGGCGAGTGTGCAGCAGTTCAACTATATGCGTCGTTGCGCAGACTGATCGGAGTATGTTATCAAAACACCGCGAGAGTTGTTCAAAAGCCGTGCTGTCGAATCGCTCTCGCGGTACTCGATGTTGTTCGACAATCGATCTGCGCAATGCAATAGGCTTGAACGTTAAAAGTATAATAAACATTCTGAATAGTTTAATTCTACATATAACGATAATACAACACAATTTGTGTTGACAGAAAAGTTTTATTACCCGAGTTACCTGAGTGTGCAAGCAGGCAGCAACGGCCTAGGCCTGCCTCCTATAATTAATATTTTGGCAATTCACCAACAGCTTGTGCTTGTCCCGCAAAACCGAACGTTTGTCCTGTCATATATATTAAACTTAACATGGTTTTCATTTGTAGGCCTAACGTTACACGTTATAAAAGTAGCATTTTAAAGCATGTCCTTATTTTCAAACGCACGCTGTTCACGCTTTCTCCATATAGGATCCAGAATTTAGACAGAGTGTTATTTATCACTATTTTATAGATGTAGGATATGTCAAATATATACTGTTGTGGTTAAATTAAAACAATCACCAAAGAAATGCATTGACAGAAAGTCCAAACCCCTAACTTAAAACCTGCAAATGTAATAAATGCATTGACAACGCAATCTATTCAAGCATTATAACGTTTGTTTATTATTTGCATGTATGATTCAAAACCACGAAAGGAGTTTTTCTGCACAAATTCCCCCGCATACGCGACAAAAAAGTTAACCTCTCAAAAACTGTAGGGCTTAATGCAGAACCATTCTGGTAAGGATGGAATATTATATATTCAGTGGTAATGCCAACATCATTTCATTTCTCATATACAAGAAAACAAATCACAAAATGAACAGCAAACAGTACTCTTATAATATCGTCAACATTTTTTACGTTTTTTGTTTTATTGTTCCACATATTTATTCTTTTACATACAAACAACTACAATCTCTACAGCACAGTACAATGATAAGGTGATAAACTCTCGGTCACATTTAAATTATGGCAATACACTGAAACTGACAAAAGCATCAGAAGACCTATGGTAGCCTATATTTCTGAGTACACGGATGTTGGCCTTTTTTCTTTCAGCTGTTTCGTTGAACATGGCCATTGTAGTGTGCTTCCTATCCCAATAGTTCGGGGCTCGAGCAAGGATACATGTTTACCACTTATTGCTTTGATTTCTTTTTGCACACAAGATTGATTGTTGCTAAGTGAACACGTTTAGAAATAGAAAAGACCCTGTAACAAAATCCAAGTCTCACAACCAGTACACAATCTTAAGTGATGAAGTGCACCAAATCCAGGACTGCTTTTACATAGAGATAAGTCATAGCTTCACTGAGATAAGTTACTGTAATTCAGCAGTTCACAGCATACAACAGCAATTATTACACACTCATTTGTAATTCAATGAACAACGGCGACACATTTGAGATGTGACAATGAACAGTTACACACTGCAGGACTTGAAACCGAATGTGAGAAAAAATGTTGTGAGAAAATGTTTCACGGTAAAGTAGTTAAATGGGAAATTGTGACAGCGACATTAATGGAGTTTTATATCAACAGATGGCTGGTGTTGCATACAAACACAAGTGTCTGACAAACGCAAATTTTCATTTGATGTCTTTTTCAAGTAGCCTATCCACTAATTTTAACCAGCTTTCGGGCTTGTTCAAGAACAATATTTTAGTTTTGAAACTCAACTTTTACAAGAGCATTAAGTGCGTCCCATTTGAGTAAAACACTAGACCCGATTAAGATATATCTATGAGCCTCAAAACTCTGTGCTATTCATGCGTGTGTCTATTTCTTTTAATGCTCGCTCACGTTACTCACTTAAAAGTGAATGTATTATGTGGTATATTCTTCTTCATGCCACGATGTGAGATCTACAAACCGAATAAGTAGAAAATATTTGGCAATTATAGATGCACACTTTTCACACATGGAACACGTAAAGATTGTCACTACGGCATCTGTGACTCTAGGAACGCTGACCAAAGGTCACGGCAGGGATGGCAGTTTCTAGGACGGTTCCTTTTTAAAACTATGCGACGTGTGTGGCACGTTAGGAAAACAAGCTGGTTTTCACATCATAATGTGTAAAGTGTCACTTTCTCTAAACGAAATGAACTATAAGGTCACTATTGACCTATTTAAAGCGCGCTTGATCAGAAGTTGCATTTGAGCCTAAAATAAATAGTTTGCGTTAACTACTTCGGTTGAATTATTATTTGTGTGTACGTCTTGAAGTTGTTTTAAAAAAGTCCCTTTATATTTAAAATGGCCGGTTGTGTTGTGTGTCTACTCTGAGCACATAATATGGCTGCTATCCTACAAAATGGCAGTAAACAAAGTTGAATGACACCGAAAAACTGTTGCAGTGTAGCTTGTTCAGAAGCATCAGAGACGGAAAATAGCTTTTAACCGGGTGGGGTTGTATCCTTTTCAAGGTTTTTTTTGCTTGGACAAGAAAGACTAGTTCTCCATGAAACTATTATTGTGCTTGGTTAAATGGAGCCGAATTTGAGTTTTTTAGCTGTTTGTCCTAATAGATACAGTTTTTGTTTTTCGTCAAATAATTGCTTACGTAATTTAGGGTTTTAAAAACGATTAAAGTATCTTTCTGTGGCTTGTTTTTGATGCTCTATTTAGTTACTGCTACCATGTCACCAAACAATTCCGAACATCAGGTTAACAATGATACAGCAAAAATTCACCCCGCATGTTGCACGACATCTGTTTCTACAGATACTCAAAGTAAAAAATACTATAAAATCGTACGCTCATAAACAGTTATATAAATGAATACAAATATTCAGAGAACACTCAACATGCAAGCACACATACTTCCACACATCCTCACAGACAAACAGATACCTCAGTTTCTTTATAAGAACACGAGAGAAAACATTTATGAGGGTGTCTGTGTGTGCTGTGTTATTCAGTCACTTTTTTAAAACATATTTACTTTGATAATTAAAAAAATAACAAAAAAATCCTTCAACAGTATATACATACATCAAAATGAATCTAAGACTTTAAGTTGGTACTAGATCAACATCTGAACATGAAAGTATTTTTCCTTAAAAGTATATATATACAGTATACATACATGTATATATATTTATTTGTATATTTATTATTAGATCAAGAGTTTTTAAACAGACAAACTTGATTAACAGCTCGTTTTTATATATATTTATAATCAATACATAATTTACATATTCATCAAAATAAACCTATTGGTTTGGATAGTATAATCAAGTCACCTTGTGCTTTATTTTTTCCTTTCGTTTTTAGCCGCGTGTGTTGAATGAATGTTTTGAAGGAGAGTGTTTACTGCAGGACACATCGGTGGTCACGGTCGGTGTAACTCTCACTAGTGCACATTCATGGGGACACAGCCAGAGCTACTCTAAAATAGAATAACGAAACTGAAAGAATGTTTTGCCTTTAAAACCCCATAACTATTTATCTCATATTTCACATCATGTCCAAAGACAGAGAATCATGGGTAGACAGAGCGCTTCCTTCAGTTATCTTCAAGCCTATTCTTAGGAATTTTCACACTTCGGTACATGCACAACCTTCAATAATCAGACATGTTAAAAGAGTAAGAGCATTCTCCAGATGGAGTGAAACCAAAATTAAGTGTTACAGAAAACATCTGTACTGCCTATTATGATGTGACTATAACAATAATTGCACGGAAACTTGAGCGCTTGAGCCGAAATTGCAGACAATTACGGGATCACGCGCAAGTTTTATGTTTTGTGGACACACAGAGTTCTTGGGACACAAACAACTAGAGCAAACGCAACAACCATCACCACTAGATCAACACTGTCTATTCAAATATCTACTTACTGACATCCCCGGTCCTCAGTGATGGATTTGAAATCACACGACGAATTGAAAAAAGATTAAAGGTAAAGTTAAGTGATCATGTTAAATTTCACAACCACACCATAAAGAACGCAAAGCCGGAATGTGTTTCACATGGCAGTTTTTCGACGCATTCACACACTATTATTTCTCTGAGACAAGACATCGGAATGGGGTCAGGGATTCATTCATAAATTAAATAAACTGATCTGCGTTTTGGAAAGACATGGCAGCCAGCACTACATACTATCAGTTGATATTCCCTACCCAAGAATTCAGGGAATACACATTTATACACACAGATTTAAATGAGACGAAAAATTGAGTTATAATACAATTGCACACGTTGGAGGAATGAACATATCGCTAACTGATCTGTATAATGTGGAAATTGTTTCGGCTGCATCCAGCATCGCTCACTCACGAACGGGGTTTGGGATACGGGCGACACCAATTGGGCAATCCTTATTTAAGCACGCCACCTGCTGGCTAGAATGCTGGACTATTGGAGCACCTGACCACGAGTTTCAGGAAGCTTGAGAGCCAAGAAGCTTCCAACAGCCAAAGCACCCGAAGCGAAGAGGATGGGCACCGCTTTAGTGATGCCCACAAACGATTGAAAGATGCTGATGCCCAGAACTGCAGCTAACTTACAAAGGGCATTCAAGAACCCAAAGGCTGTTGTTCTGTGAAAAAAGATATGAAATAAGTGTCAATCTCACTGTATTTATTTACAACAGAATAGACACATAAAATCCCTGATGTTTTCTGAAATCAAACAGCTGTTCATCGATTGACCACTTAGGGGCACTAAACAGCACACAGGCACTGTCAATATACTGTATTTTCTTTCCAAGAATGCACACAAGTGCCAAAATCACATTTTGACTGAGAATTTTGAGGTATTCCCTAAAATAACGATGCATTTGATCTGCACTGCAGAGGCGATGCAGCACAGATTTGCAACCATGAATGATTATTTATGACTCCAAACAATGTTGTGAATATCTGAGATATAACGGTATAACGTTCATATAACGAAAATGATACAATAGTGGCGATATTCAAGAATAACATTAAGGACAGAAACACAAACTTGGCCCACCTCTTGTCAGAGGGGTACAGCTCCACCGTGAGCACATCCAAAGCGTTCCACGATGCAATGCTGATGCCACCGAAGAGACAAAGCAATGCGATCATAGCCGACTCGCTGTTTCCGAACGACAGGAAGAAGCAGCTGATGCAGGATATCACACTGGAACCCGCTACAGTGAGAAAATATGCGTTGCTTTTACACAGGGTAATTGCCTTCGTAAAGTAATTGCATTAATGCAAAATTAATGTTTTTTACCCAACATCCTAAGACGACCGAGCTTATCCATAAGCAAAGCGGACACGATGTTCCCAGGTAGGACAGCGAGCGTGCCGAGGAAACTGACGAAGTATATCATGTAGGCGTTGTTATCGTCGCTGAAGTCCAGCATGCAGCCCTCTTTGTTATGCAGGAAGGTGCTGTTGATGAGCTTGCTGTTGATGAGTCTGTACTTAAAAAGGTCTAAAC
This sequence comes from Triplophysa rosa, assembly GCF_024868665.1. Classification (NCBI taxonomy): domain Eukaryota; kingdom Metazoa; phylum Chordata; class Actinopteri; order Cypriniformes; family Nemacheilidae; genus Triplophysa; species Triplophysa rosa. The sequence goes on from NC_079897.1 coordinate 3,371,636, forward strand.
AAAAAAGGACAGGAGCCTCATTAACCAACACAACAACCTATTGTTTCATTACATGCAAATCTTGAGGTCCCGGCAAAGGTACACTTTTTTACCAGGTATAACTATAAATCTAATGGAGTGTTGTTTATTATGTCTTTCTGTGCATATAGCTGAAAAAATGTTTAGTTCATATTTCTAGATGTCTGTTATTTATAAGAACAAATAACTCTGGGTAATATTATTTATACATTAGGCGTGTGTTCGAAATCCCTTACTACTGGGTTAATGGGTAAGTGCTTATAGGCCAGACATCTACAGTATACGGATCAATAGATTGTCTGCATGAATAATGCATTTTGTCAATGCATGCATTTTAAACACAGAGATATTGCTGAGCACGGCATTATAGATGTGTCAGTCTTCATGGCATAGAAAACAGAGAAAAACTCGGGAGCGTGTTTAACCTTTGGGCTCAACAACTGAATCCAACAGAATCTGATTTGAGCTACTAATGTTAATGAGATTATATCATCCTTTATATAGAGCCATGGAAGAAATTAAGAGACCATTTCAAAATTATTTTCTGAATTTACTATTTATAGGTAAAAATCATTTCTGTTTCATTCTGCGACAATATTTATCCCAATTTTTTATTTAATATTGTCTCTATTTGCATTTACATTTACGCCTTTGGCAGATGCTTTTATCCAAAGCGACTTACATTGCATTATACTATACATTTGTTTCTAAGTATGTGCAGTCCTCTGGGATCGAACCCACGACCTTGGTGTTGCTAGCGCCATGCTCTAACCACTGAGCCACAGGAAAACAGTTTTATATTCAAATTTTTGATATACAGTTCTCATGTTTTATCACAGTGTCATGCTGTCAGTCTTTCACATTGCTGTTCGATGACTTTATGTCACTCCTGAATAGTGACACTGGACTGGAATGGCCACAATACATCTTGAAATGCTGATTAAATTAAAATTGATCTTAAACCTCTCTTCATTTTTTCCGCGGCTGTATTTATACATTCATTTAACAATATTAATTAGCTGATTCTGAAATCATAAATACGTTTTAGTATTAAATTACAAAATACATGTCTTTGCTCATTTTGTTCACCATATTGGATTTTTTATTAAGTACGTTCATTGCTCTTTAACTTCTGGGAACAATGTTTGTGACTACGTACACCTAAATTTTGATCTGGGTAGACAGCTGTGGTTTCTGTCTCTGCATTAATCTGAAGCCTGCAACGCTCGGAGGAACAATCATAAACGCCCAGCATGATTGAGTCATAAAATGCAGATTGTCATTTTGTCAAAGACAGCTGTGGAAGAATCTGAGCTGTTGTTGCTAGGATACCTGAAACAATCTCAATGCATGCAATAGCTCCAGAAACCGGGGCCATTTTGACCGAGGGAATACACACCATACGATCATCTTTATACTACGGATAATACCTGTACATAAAAGACTACGGGAAAAGACTGCGGCTTGAATCTTTATTTTATATGCCTGACTGACAAAAACACTCAAGAAAAATCAACCGAAACGCTTTATTTGAGGGGTTAAATTTGGGACGTTCTCACCGGTGTTGTAGAACAGGGTGGAGATGAAGGTGCAGTTCCTGAAGAAGGTGTTGCTTGACGTGATGTCCTCAAAGTAGCATTCCTCAAACAGGGAATCTTCAAATACCATAGACTTCATCTTCAGATTCAAGAACCTGTAATGACAAGGAAGAAGGAAAACTGCTCAGATGATTTTCTTTCATAACCCAGGAGACATAAATGGAAGATAATTGAATAAGTATCACATATGTCTTGTACATTTCTCTTAACCTTTTTTTAAAAGAAAAAACATAATAACAAATAGCAAACTTTAATGTCTTGGCAAATCTGAGAAATTGTAAAGATATAAGACAGATTCTGCTCCTCGGGAAAACCAAAGCAATCAAAATACTCAATTGCCATTATTCACATTGCTTTCTAGGAGAAACAACTGAGATAATAAAGAGAGCTTCTTTATGATTTTACATTTTTCATTCAGAATCTGTTATGTGTACGTTTATGCAAATGTGGAAAATACGGAAAGTGCTTGAGGACAATAACACAGACCTCAAATCAAAGCATCTAAATGACAATTACTGTGAGTTAAATCTAGTGAGCTGTCTTGCTGTCCCCATAGGCAGCCACCTTCGAAGTCATCAAGTAATTTAAACGCTCTTCACTACATCTAGCAGTCCACAAAACAAGATAAGGACTGGACAAAAGTTTACACATAAAATGTTATTAACTTCTGTGCATCTTTTAGTTTTATTTGAGTTAATAGTTTAGTTTTATTTTAATTTAAGTTCATTTTAAGACAAAAGACAAAAAAAGAATGACACAATTGAGCATTTCACTTATGATAGAAAAGTACACATCAAGTGTTTGCATGCTGCCGGTGAGCAGTGCTTACTTGTTGTTGAAGTACTCTCCATTCCGGTGGATCTGGTTCTCTAGGGTGAAGTTAAATGTCACATGCTCCACTTTCTCTTTGATGAAGACTTTTGTGCGTGAGGAGTACTCTTGTTTCTGCAGATACTTGATCATGTCAGGGAACCAAACAGTCAAGCCGTAGTAGCTGAGGGCAAAAAGAGATTAAAAACATGCGAATGAGGCAAATCATTATCACTCACATTGCCCGGTTAAATAGGTCCTAAAATGAAACATCATAAACAGGACATATTAATAAACGTAACATGAGATACTATTAAGTCATTTTGAAAGTCTGTAATACAGTGTACCTGTAGGTTATTGTTTACCTGAAGGACATGGAAAACCACACAGCCATCATCATGTAGGTGGTCCTCCTGTATTCTGGATTAAAGACTGTCAGAAAGTTGCTCCACACCTGGAAAATTTCATTAAAAAGATTGTTGTAAAAACATCTTTAAAGGGCTCATCGGATGAAAATCGGACTTTTTCCGAGTTATAATTATATTAATAAATAATAATATTTCCAGTGCTATAATCGGGTCCCCAGTGCATCTACCAACTCAGAAAACGTGAAAAACAAGAACCCAGAAAGGTTGTTTGGGTTTGCCTTTCCCTGCAAGCATGTGAGAAATCGAGCCGTTCAGATTTCGCTCTTATTATAATGTTATTCCACGTAATTCCGCTGAGATCTGCAGGTGCGCATTCCGTGGATTTTAGGCAAGCATACACGCACAACGTTAGCATATTACTAAGTGGCGCTGTTTGCTGTGATGGATTTTTTAGTCTCCAGACGAATGATTTGAGACATTTAAAACGAAACTAACCGCGGAGGAGTTCAGGAAATATTATTTCGCTAAACGATTGCCATGGCAGTACTACACATGTGTTGTGTTGACACGCCGGACGGAAGGGGGGTGGGATGCGCAATAACTCATTAACATTTAAAGAGACATACACCAAAACGGGTTGCTGTGAGCATAGCTGTTTTTGACGAGGCAAAAAGGGTTTTGTTTACACAGCCATTGAGTGTTTTTAATCAAAATATGTTACAGACATTTCATGAAGACCCTAATAAATCATACCAACTTGTTGTAAGTGCTCATACGATGATCCCTTTAAAACGCAACTTAAAAATGACAAAATATACTCCTCTACACTTAAAAACATTCTGGGTTATTTTTAACAAATCGTTGGGTCAAAAAGTAACAAACCGGGTTGTAGAATGACATATGCTTGGTTGTTTTAACCCATTGGCGGGTCAAATATAAATATTTTCTGGGTTAATTATTTTAACTCAATGGTTCGGGTTCGTCCTTTTGACCCAACGCTCGGTTGAAAATAATTCAAAAAATTTTATAGTGTACACATTCTTAATACAGAGCTCCCTGCTCATTCAACCCAGACCATAGTTTTATTTATTTAATACAATGTCACACAACTTTCAGCTTGTTAACATATGACCACCTACATTTACACATCAGCAACAGGCAAATGTACTATTGCTATTCATTTCACATGCAAGTTTATAACAACCAAGACAATTATAACAGAAATCATTTACAACAGATATCTTAAAGATACCATGGTAAAAACAGGGTGAATCTGGTTGTAAAAAATATTTATGACTTGTTGGTGCAGATTAACAAAAAAAAGAAAAGCTACAAAAATATGGCCTCTTTAAAACATTTTAAAAGATTTGTTGCAAACTGCAGATTTTTATTAGGACTTCCGTTTCTTAGCTATCGGCTGTGTTTATTGTACAGTACCTGATGGAAGAGATTGGTCAGTTTGATCCTCCAGCGCACATGCCATGCGGTGCCCTCACCGCCCATATCAACCAACTCATCCATCTGCTTCACCGTCTTAATGTTGGTGACCTGTGGATTTGACAACTTTATACTTATTACTTATACACACCAAAGAAGACAGTTGTATGTGGTTAGGTGTTTAGAATCTTTATATACAGCTATTTAGAAAGAACACTGGTATCTGTCAATGGGAGGTGAGCTGCGTTTATTGAGCAAAAAGAGACACTTGAGGGCCTTTATTGTAAATACAGTAAATCTACGTATAGTAAAAATTCCCTTCAGTTCTGACTAAATTAACTATATATGCCTTGAGTCACTAAGCTTTTACACAACGGTCACATCGTAATAAAACAGCCATGATTTTTCATTAAACACTTTGAGTTCCAGTTCGGCCCGACAAATTGAAACTCATTAGCCTTACTGCATAATTTATTGTTCATATTGAGAAATGAAAATTCCCACAGATCATTTCTGTTCTGTTTGTTATTGAGGAGTGAGTGTAGAGATGCTGTGGTACTCACGGAGAAAACTCTCTCTGGGTGTCCTTTAGCCCTCATGTTCGTATCATGGACCTGCTTCAGAATCATCCAGGCTTCATCGTGTTTCCCGTTCTGTAAAAACACAAACTCTGTAGTGGAATCAACTAGGATGATTCCTAGATACGGTCCGCAAGCAGGCCCCGTCAGTGAAAAAAATCTTGGTTACCATAGTTACCAATTATTACGGGACAAAAAGTAGCTGCTTATATACGATGTTGGTGTGTCATGGTTTATATTTCAAACAAAGCAAAGTTGCTGATGCTTTAAAACATACATTATGTAAACATTTTCTACCATTTGTGTATATAAATAAATCAATAGGAAATAAGACACGTTAGAAAACGATTTACAAATCATGACAGGAATCGAGCATTGTCCTCTTTATTGATTTTGTCAACTTTATTCCTTAGCTGTGGGAGGATCTAAATTGATATTTCATAATTAATATTTCCTACCAGCAATGACTGTTTGTATTTTACCTCCAGGATTAAGAACAGAGATGAAAGTTCATGTAACTGTGATGTGGAAGATCACTGACCTCCAGGAAAAAGCGTGGGCTCTCTGGCATGGTGGTCAGGGCAGCGATAGCGGCGACAGATGGAAAAGCACACACCAGCACAAACACTCGCCAGCTGTGAAACTGGTAGGCGGATCCCATCTGGAAGCTCCAGCCTGGTTAACAGAAAGTGACATGTATTAGTCAAAAAGAAAAACTCTCTCTGATGAAATGTATCCGTCTAAAATATATTCAAAATATCCTTTCATAACGAGTATTTAGGAAATTGGTGAGTATTTGGTGTTTAATTCCAATGTTTTTTTCATGACAATACACTGCAAACTTTTTAAAGTGCTTCACTTTGGAAATGCACCCTCCTTTTGAGTATAATCTTTATTCTTAAGAGGTTTATTTGTTTTGAACCCAGTGTGAAGCTAAAATAAATGTACTGTAGCCGGCCATGTTAAACAAAAACATCAGTCTGCTAGCACTGCGGTCAACAAACACGCACGGGGTCAATGATAATCCCACTATGGCTAGTGGTCCCCTACCGTGTCCTTACCTGCCCACATCCACGTTTCACTGGATCAGTTAGAATGAATGTCATATATTGTAATTATTATTCATAACCCAGGCCGTGACTGGCACAGTTTGTGCACCAAACTGCTGATGCCGAGAAAAAATAAACTGCCTGAGGAGAGACGTGCTTATGCACTAAATGTTTTAGACCCACTTATTAAACTGTTGTGACAAATGACTGATGTGTCTGAAAAGTATCCATGGCAACCAAGACCTTCAAAACTTTTTTGTAAAGGAGACCGATGAGATGTATGATGTGTCTTATCCAGTTTTTGGTTTCTACGCTTCGGCATCGCTTATTAATCACAAGGTGAAAATTGTTGCAAGCTACACCCCAAAACAAAAGCTTAACGGTTACCATAGTGAGGGATGATGGCCCAGGCCATGGCAGCAGCATAGATGCCTCCAAACATCCAAAACATGCAGAGCCAGCTCAAGTGCTCACCACGCTTCTCCTGAGCCAGAAACTCAGAATAATACGAGAACACGATAGGAATAGAACCTCCAATTCTGCAGAGAGAGAGAGAATAAAAAAATGAACAGAAAATAACCTTAGTAGTCCAGGATATTATGCATCGTTTATGCTATATTAAAGTACAGAATAACAAAAACTGTGTATATATATAGTACACCCCTTTTCAAAAATGTCATTATTTTTCCATGTTTTGGTGATGCTAATGGCACACAACATTGCACACTTCACCCTTGATATTAAACACCACAAACAAGTAAACTGATCTGCAAATTGTTTTTTGTTATAGTCGCTTTATTGGTAATACAGGGACTGTAAGTGATGTAAAACTTTCATTTACCCTACACCGGAAAGCAAACGACAGAACAGGAAGGAGCTGTATCCTTGAACAAAGGAGGAGAAAAAGGCAAAGACGCTGTTGATGGAGAGAGAGATAAGAAGAGTCTGTTTGCGTCCGATTCTGTCAGCCAGACCTCCCCACACAAAGGCACCCACCATCATACCCAGATACACAATAAGACCTGAGAGAGAGCAAGAGAGAGAGAGAGAGAGAGAGAGATCAATACTGATATCAAAACATACCGTGTCAGATGAGGGCGACTCTAGGGTGTTACTCTCTACAGACAGTAAAAAAACTGCTGTGTTGAATGAGACCAACAATATGTATACGAAAAACGACCCTCGCCCTTTCACAAAATAGTTTAGATAAAATAATATATCAAAAAAATAAAGTTCCTCTGTCAGAAATCATGGCACAGCCAATTTGGTTTTAGTTATGTTGAAACGCTTTTTCTCTTCATGTCTTTTCTTAAATCTGACACAAACATGACAATTCAAAATATATAAAAGGTTAAGTAAGATACTGTACATATTGCTGGTTGTTGCTTGGGCAACATGAGATAAAATGCAAATACAATTTCAAAGTTAGCATTCATGTGTTGCAATGTAACATTTTTCTTCAGTTTTCAAAATGAGCGAAGAGCTCAAATTCGTTTTGTGAGAAAATGTCTTCAGTGCTTAAATAAGGTCTGTTTTAAAGAATTCACACAGACTGCTGAATGAGATTTCTGTTTTCACAGCTCCACCACCAGCCGGTCACATGACTGAGGGTGTGAACACAGACATGCGTCATCCGGCAACACCAGAGCCAACTGCTGGCACCACTGGCAGAGATGTGGCAGTATGAGAATCATATGGATACAATATGAATCTAATATATTTGATACATTATGTTGCACACAATTCTCAAATTTAGGGCTGTCACAAATATTATATAACCATCTGAATGCAATTGTTTCAGATAACAACAATTATTGTGCACATTTAAAAGACACAAGGAGGATCAAATAACATTTCTCCATGTTTTGAATCATATCAGCTTTGTATTATTGTGTGTTGATCAGTTTGATTAAAGTAATCCCAGACTTTGCTGCATCTAAAGGCAGACAACACCATTATATTCATAATTGATAATCTCATTTTTTAGTTTGGACGCTCTGGACTTTGCAGTCTTGTTTGTTATGGTCACTTTATAGTGATTTACAGAATTTTCATATTTCTACATTTTGTTCATTTATTAAATGAATGTAATAATTCAATATAATACAAAAGAGTATTAATCTTATAATGCAGAGGAAATTTTAAAAAGGATTAAATTGAATAATCACAATCATTTTTGACAATTATTTGACTCATAATGAGTAAGGCACACAAAATGACAGTATATGATCATTTCTATATGGCAATCAGGAGAAATAATTGCCAAATTGTCAATTAATCGTCATAATCTCAATGAATAATCGTCTGTCGGTTTTCATAATCATGACACCACTGTTTTCAAAATAAAGAAATAAAAAATGACAAAAAATGTGACAATGCATACAGTGCACGCCGTCTAACTCAAAATAATTTTGGTGAATTTTGAAGAATTCAACATTTGTGACTTGTTTCTTATGCTTTACGTTTTCTGTCCAACACAAAATACTGTCCATAGTTATAAAACACATACACTGCTTGAGGGAGACCAAAGGCTGGTTTGCTGGTTTTAGCTGGTCTCCTAGTCTGGTTCACCAGCTCAACACCAGTTTGGCCAGCTAGCTTATCTTAAACCAGCTAAAACAAGCGAACCCCCTTCGGCTGTTTTTCACACTCTTTCAGATACAGATGTATTCATTTGTTTGGTGAGGCAGCTGTCAGCTCACCTGGTCCTCACATTGGGTCTGACAGCCATGATGATAGACAAAGATAGACATTACTGCAATGCAGCAGCGGGGCCTGTTTTCTCACCCTTACAACACACAAACCTTAAACAGGAGAAGCCTCTTGAAACCTTCAGACTGAGGCCAAAAATACCACTGTAAATGAAATGAACAAAAGAAACAGGCACCGCTAAAATATAACGCTGGGAATTTGAACGTACAAAGCCTGATGAAGGAATAACTTATTATATTGGAAATGTCATTATGTATTACCTTTCTTTTTGAGAATGGTAAAATTGAGAAATGTATCTAATAAATGCATTTTTGCATTCTGTGCAACTCTGCGAAGCTTAATGTAGACGTCTCTACCCATCCAGACCCTCTTATGACCTTCGAAGGCAGTGATGGAGCGCCCATTCGTTAGGGAGACCCGCACAACGCTGATGATGATGCTGAACACCTGTGCGATGTTGGGCTGTGATTTTACACAATACCTGACCACATTAATAAACACTTTTCCTTTTGCGGACTTGAATTAAAAAAGAGCCGGCCTGTGCTGTAGGCTAACCCCACAGATGCTCCATATATGAACAGATAGCACGACCCGGCCAGTTAGGGCTTGCTGAGTGGGCGGAGACAGAGACACTACATCACAGAGATAGGGTTAGGTTTGTCAGAGATGCAGGAGAGGGGAGGGGCTTGGAGACACCCGACCTCCTCGTCTTCCTCCTCAGAGAGAGAGAAAGAGCAGAGGGGGGAAGGGTGAAAGAGGAGGCTGTGATGCTCCTGCACAGTGACAGAAAAGCGCACGAGCTCCGGGCTTGGAAAAGAGAAAGCGGGGGAGGGGCTGAGAGATTATTTATAGTCTCGTTTCGTTCAGCAAGTGCACTGGGTTTCTCTCTCTGCATCACGCGTGAGGAGAGCGCAGCGGACTGTGGAGGGTCTGTGTATTCTGGTTTTCACACAGACTAATGTGGCGCTTGGCACCCGGTGTGCTGCAAAGATCTACGTCAGCATCACCTTTCACCTTCAGTGTTCTCACGGTAACACAGACAAAGAGATGCTCGGTCTATCTGTATATCTATCCAGCCTCCATCCATCAATCATTCCAACTCCTTTTGTAAATACTAAATACACACACCTGAATATCCATCTATATGTCAAATCTAATTCATATGGTTGTAATAAACATCAATCAAACCTTGACATATTCCAGACGTCTGGGATAGAATAAAACAGAATTATATCATTTCTTTTGCTGCCATCATAAATACTACCCTTCGATTCTTTTTCTTTAAGCACTAACAGCGTTTCATCTATGTTTCGCCTCATTCATCACATTTGGACCCACCGTCGGCAGAGAAACACGCAGGTTGACTGCTGGGTGCAGTGAGCAGAAAAAACCTCCGTAGGCCATCTCATCCCACACATCCACGCTGCTGAATTTGATTGGAGCGTTTTATGTGACAGAGACTGAAGCGCTTCGTGTGCGGCGATGTCAGAAGGCACTAGGACCCGGCGGAGATCTCTCGTGTGTGAGTCAGGCCTGTTTTGTAATAAGGGAGAGACCAAGGGCCCTGCTCCCCAATGGCATATCACATACGCACACAGACCCAAGCAGAATGAATCAAACGGCTGACACGACCATGCAGGCCTAAATTCTAAATCAAGTATCATTTTACAAAGACAACATATAATAAAGAATGACAAAAAAACACAATAAAATGGGTCTAAAAGCAGCCACACGTGGTGCAACCACATCTGCATGAATGCATTAGTACATGTTTACATGCACAATGGAAAAACCCATATTGATCTATACTGAGTGATGTCCTCTTCATATTACACAGGCGTTATGAAACACGCTGTTCAGTATTCTATTGTCGGTTAATTATAGCTCAAGCTGCGTCAATGCGGGGTTTGGTTTGAACGATGGGGGATTGTGTGTCCTTGTTGGATGGACTGACAGATGGTGTGTTGGCCAGCAGATGACAGTGGAAAATGGCCTCGAGAAATTATACTGGTGATCAAAAGGTGAACCTTTCACAGGAATGGATATAATTCACAGAAAACAATATAAACCAACAGACTCGCTGATACTCACACACACACACAAACATACACAAACAATTTAAACATGCGCAAATTAGTTTTGTGGGCCAAAAAAATATTGCGCAAACAAATTAGTTTCTTTTATTCTCAAATTATTTTTTAATAGAAATTAAATGGAAGACATGGACTGAACAATGGAGGAAAAGTAGGAAATAATCATCCAGAATAGATGGCAGCTCCTTCGATACTGTTTAGAAAGCATCTCATAGTGAAACCTCAAGAAGAATTTCTGCAAATTCTAGACAAAGGGTGGCTATAATGAAGTGCTAAAATATAAAAAGTCACGACATAATTCCTATAGTTCAATTCGTGTAATTCTGTACTCAAAAAAATGGTGGGTTATTTTCAAGCCTGCGTTGGGTCAAATAGGGACAATTCCAACCCATTGGGTTGAATACACCCAATAAATGCCCAATTTATACTGTATTTGACCCAACAATGGGTTAAAATAACCCAACAAAGGTTCGTCTCTTTTTGACCCAACACTGGGTTGAAAATAACCCAGCATTTTTTAGAGTGAGAGTTTTGATGAGTATTTTTTGATAATTGACCCTAAACTTTTGAGCACTAATGTATCTCTACTTTTTACTTTCATCATGAGAAAAGGGGCATCTCAGTTTTTCTAAAACATTTTGTGACATTACTAATACAGGTCTGATTGACAGACTGGCAAAGTTTAGCTATTAAATCTAGCACAAACAACAATATAGCACAAACCACACAAATGTGAAAGCCAAAGAGCTGTTCTTTACTTACCCAGCATTCCTTTGTTGGGCTCAGACAAACACATGTCTTTCTCAGCACTGGGCAGTACAAAGCCCACCACGAAGATCTCCACGCCATCGGCCATGAGGGCCAGACCCAGCACAAAGTAGAGGGTCCACTGGAAACGACCATGACCGCACTCCTGAAGGATGGTCTCGTACTGCTGGGCCAACTCCTCCTGATCCTTCCTCCTTTCCCCCTCGTACTGCGACTTGTCCCGGAACTGCGACTGTGCCACGCCTTCCACCTCTCTGTTGCCCTTTTCAACAGAGTCGTTTCTAGGGATGCCTTGGTACTCGCCCTCGTAGATCTCATCATCTTCGTCGTGGCCTTCTGTAGAGTCGCTGTGAGCACCTTCGTCGTCATTGGCCCTGCTGTTGCTGCGGTAATAGCTGCCGTCCTGGGCCTGAACGGGGTAGTCATCGTCGTCGTCGTCCTCTTCGAAGCGAGCATAAGAACGCTTGGTGTACTCGTCGGTCATTTTGTCCACGTGGCGACCCACTTTTTTACCTGCGTGCCTTTTGACTTCTTTGGCAATGTCCTTAGCGCCTTTAATGAAGGCGGTGCGGTCTCTGTAACCCTCATCCATGATTGAATGCTGTGCGTTGATGTAAAGAGAGCTGTAACCGGGTGTCAGGAGCTGGCTGTTCGCATGTAGTTGAGTGAAGCTGGGTTAGAGGAAGTTCAGGACCTTGGAGAGCAGCCGATGCGCCTATAAGAGCTCAGTGCTCTACACTGCAATCTGAAAATATAAAAGAAACAGTGCTGTTAAACACGATGCCACCGAGCGACACGCCTTACAGTCAATATCTACACATGAATTTACACATGTAGCAAATGGCCTCCTACTCTGTGTGATGATGAAACAACATATGTGAATCTTACAAAACCATCTCATCATGTCTAGATCGAATGTTTCCACAAAATAAAAATTAAAAAGGCATTAAGTCTTTGCATTACAATTTTGTTATGCATTAAAAAACAAAGAACAATTAAAAAAGAAATAAAAATGAAAATACATTTAAATGTAAATAAATAAATGTTTAAATTGAATACAATTTTAAAATACATAAAAAAGTAAATAAATATGTAAAATGTATTTAAAATATATATTTAATAAATAATCCATCAAATTTAAATAAATGATTGTTTTACAGCCAGCATTTTCTATATTGTCTATATAAATGTATATTCTGTCATAGATTAGTCACACAATGTACACTATGGTAGCATATACTGTGCAATACTATATCGCGTTTATTTATTTTAACCTTAACCAAGCACACTTTTATCAAATTAAATACAATTTAAAATGAAAAATATCTTAGTAACGGTATACATTTTATATATAGTCTCTATTAATGTTGTCTCTCTAGATACACATAAATTAGTCATACAAGGTTTGTTATTGTACAATATACTGTAGAATATATTGTACAATATTATAAAGTACTAAAGTACTTTTACCTATTCTAAGTAAAAAAACAAACAAACAGGTTATTCCACAAAATGGTTAGTTTTCTAGACAGTCTATGTTTGAAATTAACCTTCAAGATCATAACCTTCATGTGTAGCATCTGTTTTCACAAATATAAAGTCACAAATGTCAGCAATGTCTTTTAAAGCAGGATTTTTTAAATATTATTTTTGTCTTTGAATAAGAAAATGGTTTGTGGCAGTGGTTCCCAACCTGGGGTCTGCGACCCCCTTAGGGGGGCGCCAGAGTTCACATGAGGGGCGTGGGAGCTGACATGCTTTGAGGTTAAACAAAGCTGCATAAATGTTCCACTAATCATTTTAAATAAAAATATTTTGTATGTTTAAAAAAAATCATGTGCTTACAATGCCAAGATAATGCAGTCAAAAATAGTTATATCTTGTATAAATAATTATTTCAATTTTTCCTGCTCCATTGGCAGACATTCACACGGGGCTTCGCGGTAGCCGGAAGCACTAGCCGGGTTTCCATCCAAAGTTGCGAATTTAGTTAATGCGCAAAATTGGAATATCGCATAAAACATTTGCGAATAAGCACCGTTTCCATCCAACTAGTCAACCGTCACTTCCTAATAAACTGCCGCTAAATGTCAGTAAGAGAAGCCACTGAATATAATAATTTTCATAATACTTGCGCAAGCCGACGATTACGAAACACAATAAATGTGCTGCTTTTGTGGATGCCTGCTGTTCGGGAAACACAGTCGTGATAGTTCTAAGAGGCAATTACAGAAATACTTTGACGACTTTGCTCAGGCATTTAAGAATGACCGTAACAACATTTCTCATGCTGTGTAACAAGATCAGTACTCTGGTTAGTCAGGTTACGCAGTCTCATAGTGCAGTTAGGTGACTTTTTGGAGGAATTTATTCGACAAATGTGTTTCCATCTCCCATTATTCACATTAACCCTTTTTCGCAAAATGAAAAACCACCTCAAGCGAGCGTAAAAACTTTTTTGCGAATTAAGTTTTTTTAATTCGAAATTTGGCGTTTCCATCACTCGTTTCTGATGCGAAACTTCAAAATGCGAATAAAACCAGAGTGATGGAAACCCGCGCTGTTCTCGCTATGAGACTCACATGAGAAACGTCCTCTGTCAGGCGTCAACGTTCGTGTTCAGTGTGGGGTAAGTTACTCTGAAAAAGTAATTAATTACTAGTTACTAATTACATATTCAATAGTGTAATTAGATTACTGTACAAATTACTCTCTCCAAAAAGTATTTAGTTACTTATTACTAATTACTTTCTATATCATACATCAACTTTGATTAGTTAAGTGATTCAAGGACGGCTCTTTTAATTCATTCAAATAAATAATATGAACTACATAAAGTACTCTTATGTACCGACCAAAGTATTACAAATGTGAGAATTATACATTAAAGCACAGATTTTAAAGTTAGACTTTGAATTTTGATGTTAATTCCACTATTGCACACACATATATTACACAAAGTATTTAGTCTAATTACATCAAAAGTAACTGTAATTAAATTACAGAAAAAATAAGAGTAATCCCTTACTTTACGTTTTCAAGTGAAAAGTAATTAAATTACAGTAACTAATTACTTAGTAACTAGTTACACCCAACACTGTTCGTGTTAACATAAAAATCAAAAGGAAAAATAGCAGAGAAACGTAAATGCGGTGATTCTTCGTCGGAAATAAAGGAAAAAGTTTAGACGCTATGACAAAACCTACGTAAATTTAGGTTTTATTGAAGGACAAGACAAGTCTCGGCCAGAATGTGTGTTCTGTGGTGAAAAATTGTTAAACGACAGCATGAAACCAAACAAAATGAAAAGACACCTTGTAAAAATAAGCAGTAATTGACAGTAGCCTGCATCTCTTTATGCAAGTACAGCAATGTTAATGTTTAAGAGTTCTTTCATAACGTTCAGTATACTCTGTATGTTCATACAATAACCTGAAAATAGACTGCAACAACCTGAAAATGTATTTGAGTATTCAAGTAAAAATGTCATTAAAATCTTTTATATTACTCATATTTAACCATTTAATTTAATTTATTATTCAATTATTTCATTTCATTTATTAATATTTACTATCTATATATGTGTGTTTGAGTAGCAATAATGTGTATGTATACACACACACACACACGCATGAGGGTTGGGGGGGCTCCGATTGTCATATATGTACGTGGGGGGCCCCAAGGAAAAAAGGTTGGGAACCACTGGTTTGTGGGAGGTGCCGTAGCCTTCACCTGACCTTGTTTGTTTTCTCAGCTCATATTCCAGAGGAACAACTTGTTAAGAAACCAATTGAAAAGGATTTCTGAAAAGGGCAATTAAACCGTTCCCAGGAGAAATTCATAAAACCATTGCCTTCTACAATCTGTTGAAATTGGTCTGAATCCAGTTATTGCATTAATAATCTAATACACATAATTGAGTCACATGAATAGTATCTCAGAGGTACTTAGAAGCTCTAAAACACTGCAGAAATATTTGCACAGAAATGTGTTGCTGCACTAATCTAAAATGAGTGATATTTAGGGCTGGGACTGGGTGTTTTGGGGGTGTGGGGAAAATATTATAAACTACATTAAAGTGTAAACAAGCCATTTTTAATTTTCTCTTAACAAAGGTAACCATGATTTGTCTCTTTGTTGAGGATTTCTCTCTGAATGAAACTCATCAGCCATGCAGCAGCCTCTCAGCGCCCACATTAACCTGTGTCTCTGAAGATAACAAGATGGTCAGACATTCGCCCCTCAGCGACTGACAAAAAGGCAATCTGATGTGTCAGCACTGCTCAACACCTCTGCTTTAGCCGGGAACCAGCTACGGTCTGATACATTAACTGCAGAACTGATAAACACATACAGTACATTGCAAAAGAGCACTTGTGATGATTGTAAAACGATGAAAATCTGGGGCCGTCGTGACTGGTGCAATGGAAAAATGGCTCACTTGGCTGCCTTATGCTGTCATCTGTGGTTGTATGATTTCTCGGCATGTAGACAAATCTTTCACAGATCCGGAGAGAAAATATTACAGTAAGTATGCCTACCATTCCATCTGACACCTGGTATAATGACAGACAGACATTTCTATTTGTGTTTGATCTTTGGGCAGATTAGCATTGAATGATCCATACATGAGTTCTACAGAGTATTTAATCACTAATGTGTTGACACAACATGAGCAGTGAATCATTAACATTGTGGCCAAGCAAACACACAACTCCTTTCACTTACTACACTGAAATGACTGCAGTTGTACTGAAATCTGTGCCTTTACAAGCAGGTAAAGAAAATGGTTTGAATTCTCTGAATTCTACAATAATTTTTTTTTTTATTAATTTACTCTCACGTCATTTAAAGGGGTCATATGACATGGCTAAAACGAATATTATCGTTTGTTTTAGATGTAATGCGATGTGTATACACGATTTAAGGTTCAAAAACGCTGTATTTTCCACATACCGGGCATGTTTGTATCTCCTCTTTGCCCCGCCTCTCTGAAACGCGCAGATTTTTCACAAAGCTCATCGCTCTGAAAAGCGAGGTGTGCTATGATTGGCCAGTGAACCAGTGCGTAGTGATTGGTCGAATACTGCAAGCGTGTGATGGAAATGTAATGCCTCTTACCATATTTGGAACATCAGGTTCCAAAGCAATTGTACTGACAGGTACGCCCACCTTACATTTGGGCGGTCTTAGTCAAATCATACCACAAACTGATGTAGATTTGTGGGGGTGTGGTTACACGAGGCGTTTCAGGCAGGTCTGGGTGAGCATTCGCTTTTAGATAGAATGCATCTTTTGTTCCGACACTTTCATTTTTGCAATTTTACGCATCTAATACATACGTGGGCAACTTATAACACACCAAAGACACAGAAAAACACGTATTCGCGACATATGACCCCTTTAAACCCGGCCAATTTTCGTATTATTCTGAGAGCAGAATATCTCTGCTCCTTTTCTTAAAATGGAATTGAATGGTGACCTTGGCTGCCAAGCTCTAAAAACCACAAGAAAAAAACAAACAAGATTTGGTGTGCGATATATCAATATGTCTTCTGAAGCCTCAGGATAGCTTTGTGTGAGGAACAGACTTAAATTTATGTTGTAATTTACTTTTTTACTCACCACCGATGTGATATTTTATAGCGGAGAAAAAGATCTCCAGTACATAACATAAAAAATGTCTTTGTCCATTTATACACTCTTTCAAAATAAAGGTGCTTTACAATCACATAACAGAACCATATCTATATGGCTCCACAGGGGACCTTAAACATATTTCTGTTTCCCAAAAGGTTCTTTGCGGCAAAAAAGGGTCCCTCAGATTATAACGGGTAAGATAGAGATGGTTCTTTAAAGAACCTTTGACTGAATGGTTCTTTGTGGAACCAAAAAGGGTTCTATGGCATCGATGTGAAGAACCTTTGGTAGCACCTTCATTGAAGAGCATTACACTCTTGCAGATAAAGGTGCCTAAAAGATTCTTCACAGCGATGCCATAGAAGAAGCATTCATTCAAAGGTTCTTTAAAGAACCATCACTTTCTTTTTTCGCCACAAAGAACCTTTTGTGAAACAGAAAGGTTCTTTGAATGTTAAAGATTCTTTATGGAACCATTTAGACAAAAAGGGTTCTTCTACGGCATTGTGGAGTGTACTGTCTACTTGCGTTGTTTAAAAAAAAGTGCTAAACCATTTTGTGCATCACAAAACAGGTTTGTAATGATGTGCAAGTTGTCATTTTTGACTGAACTATCTTTTAAAAGCCCTAAATGACAGGCTCTTGTACCTGTACATAACCTGTACAGACAGCAGCTCTGTTGCAGCGTGGTGCCATGGTAACCATTTCCTCTGCACTTCCAAAATACATCTTATCTCTATTCAGGTCTGCAGACTGGGCGGCAATAGTTTGTGTAGGAGCAGTGATGTGTGTGAGATGGTTCTGCTGGGAACAGCAACCTTTCTCTTGGTGGAACACTTGCATTTCAATTAGACTCGCACAGGAACATATGGCAACAATATAGAACAAAAACCAGCAGCCCAGACCTGTCACATTTACTCTCTGATACACTGTCCTGATAGCAATATGGGATTATACGCCTTTTAGATGTGCTGTGGTACATTTAAAACATGGGGAAATGTTTATGAATATAGCAAAAGATTCCCTTCAGAGTTCTAATCTAGAATCAAACCAGATGGCAAAAACCTTCTCTTTCAAAACATTTCTACTATTCAGTTTTTCACGAATCCATGTCGTCATATCCTGAATAAAACACTAAATTCACATTTTTAAGGATAAAAAAACATTTATTAAGAAATATCGCAGGGCTTCATTATGCTTCCACCGTCTAATCAAAATGTTTTAACATGTTTTCTTTGTAATGTTATTTAAATGTTTAATTTGTTTATACAGTAGGTTTTCTTATGTCTTCAATATAACTTTTCAACCTGTTAGTCCTTTGTAAAATCCTTTAGACTAAGACAAAACCCAGCTTCTTGATAACATCATCCTCCAAAGGGTGACAGCATTTGGTGGTAAACAACATTTGGTACCACAAAATATGAATTCATAAAATCCTCTCAATCCTTTACTGAGCAGTTAATGTTATCTCTTTGAGCAAATCATCAATGTATTTACTATTCTTGAGCCTGATATTGACCAGACCAGACCATATTTATTGAAAGAATATATAAACGTTCCTCATTTACAACAAAAGCCTATTCATTTTTTGATGTTACAGAGTTCAAAACATACTGCGTAACAGGTATGAGGAATTTATTGCCAGGGTGTTTGACAGGAATGTTACAGTAGCAGTGTTTACAAACTTCAGATGAGCCAGATTATATGACAACATAATGTCCAGACATAGTTAATCTCTTCGTCCAGGGATTATAAAGTCACCAGTGTGCTTTCTGGTTATCTGATATCACGTTACAGTAATTCTATAAATTGCCTAATCTCATTGATAATCCGTAAAGCAGATGTTTAGGATCAGAGCTGTGAGGGATGCTGGGTCAGATCACATCAAATAACTTCAACAGCAGGTTGTCCTAAAATGAGCATGGGTTACTGTGCATAAAATCCTTGCGCTAATTTCCTCCTTTAAGCAAAGGAGGAGTTAAGCTGTGCCAAATTCAATAGAATAAGTATGCTTTGGAGCGGCACATACCTCTCTATAAAGGGTGCAACAGCTGAAAATGCATATCAAAGTAAAACCAAGACATGAGGTCAAAAGAACTGCCACTAGAGCTCTGAGACAGGATTGTATCAAGGCACAGATCTGGGGAAGACTTTCACTGTATGTCTAACAGTTCTAGTGGACATTTTACATGCATTATGTAGCCTAACCGGTTCTTTAGCAGGGAATTCCAGTGCAAGTTCAATGCCAGGTTGGCATCAAGATAGAAGACCTGCACAGCAAAAATGACCTTCAGAGATATTGCATATGGTGTAAAAGAGGAGGGGTCTGTCATGACTAATGACAGCAATGCAAGCCAATCCAAAACTATATAATTCTAGTAGTATTCTAATAGTGCTGGCATTATTATTAACCTGTATTTATGTCTGTGAATTAGATTCAAGATTCAAAGTGTTTATTGTCATATGCCCAGTGAGGAAACAAGTTTCCATGAGCAATGAAATCCTTACTTTGCTGTCCACAATGAATGACAAGACAGTGCAAAGCTATGCACACACATACACAAACTATACACACATACATACAATGTAAGAAACATAATAATAAAAAACTATGCTGAAACATAACAATAAAAACTAAACATAGACTATGTATATGAAATGTATATATGCGAATGTACAGTATTAACTTATGTGCAAAAAACAATAGTGCAGTAACATGTGCAACATTGAGTGCAACTTACATGATAACAATAGCAGCAGAAAAAGTAACAGATGTGCAAATTGAGATGAGGCTACATGAGTATATTAGCAAATATACAATAATTACTCTGCCTAATAACCCTATAATAACAACCGAAATTGCTTATAAATGATTCACTTCAAAATAATCTAAACGTAATTTCAGTTTAAACAATGGGCCCTTCAGGAACAATACAAGCTGACTCGCTTGTCTTATCTGAGTATTAAATCCTCATTATGAACATAAAAGCTAATAATTTACCATGCAGCCACAATATGTACAGTAAAGACACCTTTCTTGGCTCTATTTCCTCTGCAGAACACAAAGGAAGATATTTTAAAGTACACCGGTAACCAAACAACATTGGACCACATTGATTTCCATTGCATAGACAAAAAAACCACAGAGATATTTCTAAAAAGAAGATATTTAGAGAAATGTCTCAGTGTTTTTTTGTTTTATACGAAAGAAAGCCATGCTGGTTTTAAACAACAAGAAATGATAAGGACTATACCATTGCCCCCAAATAAAAAGAACTATTGAATTACAATAGCATTCAAGGAATATATCAATATAAATCTACATTACCATAACGCAAACAACACAGAATACACTATACTGAATTATTACAATTGTAACATATTTGTACTTATGGTTGTCCTGCTTTTTATTTAAAAAATCACTGCAATAAAAAATAATTTGTACTTTAACATTAATACAAGTAATCTGAACAGGCATTTCGGGTGTGTGTTGTACTTCTTTTATCTACTAACGCTATTTTGACATACGCTTGGGAAAACAAAACCTGCTAACAAGGCTGTGGCTCTATGCATCTGGTGTATTTCAGATAGTGAGAGTGACAGCAGCAGCCTCGAGTAAATGGATTGGAAACGGCTCTTTTAAAGTAGAGGAGGAGCTAGTTAGCAGAGGGAGCTACAGTGGTTAGTGTATGGTTAGGAGACAGTGGTCTTTCTGGAAAGGGCAGAGGCATTGTGAGTCAGATTAGCCCTGGAACAAATCTCTCAACATGCGCTGTCACCATGGCCACAATCACTCCTGCCTCTGCTACATCAGCACCACCCAGCATCCTCTCTGCCCTGCCTCCATTTTAGCCCAAAATAATCCAGCGTGAACTGGAATCAACTACAATGGAGAATATCACGTCAATCTGTTTCATTAACAACAGGAAAGCTGTATATTAGAAGAATATACACTTGTTTAAAAAGGAGATATTAAAATTGTATTTGGATACGGAACAGCATTATCTTCTCATCTTAAATACACACAGAGGTACATAGCATTCAACAGGTTTAAATAGAAACCATCATGGTGGATGTGGTGTGTACTGTACAGTGAAGCCTAAACAGAAATTATTGGGTGAGAGATCATGAGTCACTCTACAGTCTATATGTAAATACATGGTAATGTATAGATTTCTGTTCAAAGGCAAGCTTCCTATTCATGTAGTGAGCCACCAAACACAGGGTAATCCTCATTCCTGAAAGACTTCTGAATGATGGCCCAGTCTGATAAAACATTGGCACCAGCAGAGATCAGAGATTAACACTCCTGCCGTTGAAGGCACTCTTGTGAAGATGTACTCCCTTTCCTGCTTTGCCACATCACTCCTCAGAGAATTCCTCTCAAGGTTACACGGAAAGCTCACTGCAGCGCACCATGATTGAAAAACTACTGCAATCCAGAGCAGTTGGCCACTTACGGAGTCACCACAGGCCTGCTTAAATACAACAGAAGCTGCAAATCGATTCACATTAAGAGAAACACCTTCTCTGAAGTCATTGTGTTGCTTTTGGCTACTTGCACCCTGTTAGATCAAATATACGGCCTTTGGAAGTAAAGGCTTTGCAAGGATATCTCATACCAATGGCTAATGGATTAGACATAAAGACATATAGCATGCCAAACAACCTTTGTAATAACTGTATATATCATTGTTTCTGGAAAACACCCAAGTTAGTATTGAATATGCTTTTTAAGCTTTGGGTGTAGTGCACATTAATACTTCCAATATATTTATGCTCATTATGATTTATAATTATTTAGAAGTTAATGTATTTAACTGATCGCTTTACTCTGCACTCTTAAGAATAAAGGGTACTTCAAAGATTCTTCACAGCGATGCCAATGTAGAAAAAACATTTTTGGGTTCCACAAAGGTTCTTTAAAGGGATAGTTCATCCAAAAATGAAAAATCTGTCATCGTTTACTCACCCTCAGGTTGTTGCAAACCTGTATAAATGCATTTGTTCCAATGAACACAGAAAGATATTTGGAAGAATGTTAGCAATTTATCAGTTCTGGGACATCATCCACTAGCATAGTAGGAAAAAAATATTGTATTTTTTGTTCTGTTGAACACATAATGAGATATTTCGAAGAATTTAGGAAAGAGTTCTAGGGCACCTTTGATTACCATTTAATTCTTCCTACTATGGTAGTTAATGATGTACCGAAACTTACAAACATTCTTCCAAATATCTTTCTTTGTGTTCATTGGAACAAAGTAATTTATACAGGTATGAAATTACACGAGGGTACATTAAATGATGACAGAATTTTCATTTTTGGGTGAACTATCCCTTTAAAGAACCATCTCAGCCTTACCTTTTGATAATCTGAAGAACCCTTTTTCGGCACAAAGAACCTTTTGTGAAACAGAAAGGTTCATCTGCTGTTATAGGTTCTTTATGGAACCATCTAGACAAAAAAGGTTCTTCTACGGCATTGTGAAGCCCCCTTACTTTTTAAGAGTGTGTATGCTACCGTACTATCTGGACTGTACTAGCAATACCAACATAGCAAAGGATGTGTGGGTGGGTAATAATGAATAAATGTTATACAAATAAACGTTATCCACCACATGCAATGCATATGGGCACAATAATAAAGGGGCACCAAAATCATATGCTCGGGGCACTCCGATTTTTGGGCATGCAAATCTAAATTCAGAGGCAGAACAGCCATGACCGCAATATTGAAGGGTCATTCCAAGCGGAAGTGTTCAAAACTGGCCACATCAAGATGAAGGATTTCAGAGGGGACAATTGATGGACACTTCGCACCCACGATTCTTTGCCCAGATTATTTGTGCAACAACGGTGGCTCTTTAATGGGCACGGGAAGATGACGCAGAAGCGCGTTCCAAGGAACAGATTTTGGGATCCCTACACCCTTGGATCCCACAAAGCTCTCACCCTTCAAAGGGATTAGGTCGTCAGAATAAGACCTTGGTGCATCCTTGATGGGCTGTGTTACTATTATCAATAGCAAATATAAAGATCCCCAGATGTCAATAGACATCTGTTAGAAAGCTTTGCAAGTAGTCCTACCATTCCAAGCTCTACATATATGATGCATACGATCAACATAATACTCTGCTTATACTATCAGTACTTATAATTGCCATTGCATGCATTCAACAGGGATGCACCACCATTTAAAATACAGCCTAACATTTCCTTAAGAGAGGAGCACTGATATGTACACATGTGGTAGTATATACAGCATCACTGCCAATTCAGTCAATCTGAGCATTCAAAGCAAACGACACATGCTGTCGTGACAAGAATGAATCAAATCAGCAATGGGCCAAGCCATCGTGTAGCCTCATACACACGCGCGCGCGCGCACAAGATACACATAGCAGGTTTTTTACACGACTGCTGCAAGGTCATTTTGATTCTTCAAGATACACGCGCTATAAACCTATCATCAATTTTTCTCTTGATCAGTCAAATGCAGAGAAAAACCCAAATGCCAGATGGAAATCCAGGCAAAGGAAAATGGAAACCAATATTGGGTGAAGGGGCGAGGCTTAATATGCATTTATGTCTCTATGGAAATCTTTCATCAATTGCCCTTTTAATCTTGATTTTAGCCCATGCCAAAAAAAAACTATAATAAAAACACTAATATATAACATAAGAAATAATTAACCATTTTGATCGCAAGATAATGCGCAGCTGAACAATCTGCTTTAAAACAATAAATATTAATGTCTTGATGCACGAGTCGCGTAAAATGATAAAAGACTGCATTAAAATTCCCATTCTCAATTCTTTACGCAGGAACACGTGCCTATTTGAATTTCGATGAATATTATGTTTGCATGGAACAACGATGCTCTCACACCATTTTCCAAATGAATGATTCTCATTCATGAAATACATATTTGACAAAATAACAGCAGCAGATAACATTGAACTCGTATGTATGTATCATTACAGGCTTCATGTGTTTAATATAACACAGGAAAAGGTATTTAAATACATTTATAGAGACTCTTTCAAATCACCGGCAAAAATATATGTAAGGTTTGGAAAAAAATCACTTACCAGTGCGATGTAGCTCTAATGATATTTCCAAGTGCTGTCAGAAATAATTCTACACAAGATTCGATGAATATTGGTCGTGATGATGAGGAGAGCTGTGTGACATTGCTTGTATCTTCACCCTAACGCAGGAGCGCGTGACGTGTACGGGGGTGCAACCCTACTACCACACGCGAAATTAACTTCCTACTATGGCGAATGCCTTGCTGATGAATATTAATGACCTCACCCTGACGCTGCGTGGTTACTTTACTGGAGCGTCCGGTTACGTAATCTAATTATTTATAAAGCAAGCCGTCGCAATAGTAGCATTCGTTCATAGACCCGCACATAGACCAGCTGACTAGCGCCCGCCTACTAAGGTCTGTCTTTCAGCCAATCAGTGAGGCGAACGCCACGTTATGTGGTTAATATTCATTCGTCATTCGGGGGCCTGATTAGAGAACGTCTGCATTGCAGCCACTCATTTAGCCCCCAGGAACTAAGGCGTGGCGATAGTAGAGCTGTTGATTTGCATCTGAAGAGCGTCCCCGCCTCAACTCGCGCACAATTATCTATAATGGGCGGGGCGTTTCACACGAGTGTACTGTCAAATATAACATCAGTCATGACTCACGCCCCAAAATCGTTATTTTGGCATTATGTCAAACTGCAAAGCCCACATAAACTATTTAATTCGAAGCAAAAATCGCGTGATGAAAACATTCGCCCTATACTTTATTCTTGATAATCGGCTACACTTCCACTAAAACGGTTTTTATAATGCTAGCAGACTTTTTAGATAAAATGAGATAAATAAAGACGTTAAAAATTCACAGAGGCAAAAATATTTACAAAAACATATTACTAGAAACAATAACTAATGTTGTTTTTGATCTGTAGCTGACTAGAGACTGTCCCCTTCAGTTAGGTAGCCTATCAATTTAGGTTGCCATGGTAACTCTACTCTCTGCTGCAACCAGTTCTTTATGATATTTAGAAATACATTTAATGTCTTCCCAAATTTTCGAAAAGAACATCTACACAGACTTTAGAAAACATAATAAGTCCATCAGCATTAATGATGTTATCAACCTGTTTAGGATTTGTAGTGAAATCAAAATTGATCTTCTCTGCAGTTGTGCAAAGGGTTAGATTTTATAGAAACATTTTAGATAGCCTAGTCATTGTTTAAGATGCTGAGATTAAGTAAATAAAGACCAAATTTGAACTTTTGTAAGAACTGTTCTTTGAATCTTTATGGCAGCTAGGATTTACCAACAGTTCTCTAACACGCTAATTAAAATTATAATGTGTTTTTGGCTGCATCAGGCACAGAGCTTCATCATTAATAAAAGCTGTTGTTTGCAGCACACATCATGAATCATGGCACCATCTGCCTTTAGACATGGAACATGAGATCTGCAAAACAGTAATAGAAAAACTGGTTCAGCATAATTTAGGGCTATTTGCATAAGCGTTCGTTGTCATAGAATTGGCAGGTATCCTTTATGAACCTGCATTGCAAAATCTGTGACTGTAAGAAGTGGCGATAATATCAGACATAATGGGCTAATGCAGTGCTTAGCAACAGGCAGTATGGCTATGTGACTGGTTTTCAAATAAGGCTGCAAGTCACCTCTGATTGACAACTGCTGTAGACCCTTTCTCCTGAAGCTAATACACCTTAACATCTGTTTAAGGACAGTATCACACATTACCAATGCCACAGATTTCTTTCCATATTTAATCTCTTTATGGCCATATAAAGGAGATGCAAATTTCAATGAGATTTTGTTGAAATTAGACGTTACCTGGTCTAGGGTCTCCTATATTTGGCCTCCCAAAATCACTATGATCTAAAACAAATAGATCAAATGTGTTATTCAACAAACACCCTGTTAGACAAAAAAAGGACAAATTCTTGGAAGACAAAATGTAGGCTCTCTTATTTCCACACCCTTATGTGGTGTTTGGATCTGTGGGACCTATTTTCACTGTTCACTAAAAACTGATGCAACTCAGACATTTATATTTATTCAATATAAACAACCATTTGAATTCACCCATTTGACAAGAAAAACGAATTGCACCCTATTTGATAAATGTGATTTAACAGAGCCAATTATTGACAAATATTATATATGCTGTCTATTGCTTGTAATTGGAGAGTAAACATCTGTCAAGTATTGTTACATAAATTCTTAAGGCTGTATTTATTTAAAAATGAATAGTGCTGTAGACTACAGCTGAATAACAAAAATATAAACACAAGGGTTAAATGTGTCAAATGTTTTAAATAAATAAGTATTTAAATACAATTTAATAGGTAAAATATTTGATTATTAAAGACAAAGTGTAGAATTTCTGCACCCACGGCAGTTCTAAAACTGGAAAATTATTTCCACTCCTCCTGTTGCATCTTCCATCTAGTGAGGTAACCCTGTGAAAAAAAACATTGTTTCAGCTTACTCGAACAAATTACGAATGGCTTACTTATGCAAAATTCTTGACACTTTTTAACCTGTCCTCCAACCATGTGCCCCGTAATGGCCAACAATTGCTGATTAATAGCATTCAATTGTCCTATTTTTTTCTTGTTACACATATCTTGCATCACTTAAAAATATTCAAAAATAAAGTGTGTTGCGAACAGTAATTTATGTTTACTTTAGCAACATGCACAGCATGTTAAGTATCTCAACAAAATACTCAATTTTGTCTCTGATTCCACCTGTTTAAGTTAGATTGGAATAATCATCAGGTTACAGTAAGAGACAATAGAAGAGCAAGACATTTTTAATCCTAATCATTGTCACAACAATGGATTACTTCATTAATGTTAAATTATACCTCTCTGCCTTATGAAGATACAGCCCCTGTAGCGATTAAAGCAGAAAAAGTCCAGCTCCAGCAGATGCTTCTCTGATTCCACATGTTAATTTGTGCTCTGGGTCTCATTTGTGCCACCGTTCTAATGAAAGATGTACTAACTATTGTTAGCTGCTCCCTGCAGACTGCTGTTTTTCTTGGTGCCCTAAAATCGACAAGAAAGCAAACTGGAATTTTGGAAACCCTTGTTTTTTTAAGATATGTCTGTGAAATACATTTTTTGGTGTTGCTTTGCAAGATTATGTAGAATATTTAATATTTTAGGTTGTATGGGGATTTAAATTGAATAGCTTTTTGACCTGCACTTCAGAGCTCTTGAAAAGCCTTTAATGTCATTCCAAAACTGTATGACTTTTTGCTTTCTTTTCCAGAACACAAAAAAAAGGTATTTTGAAGAATGTTGATAATCAAAGCACACTGAAACCCACTGACTTCCATTGTAATGACACAAAACCACTGAGACATTTCTCAAAATATCTTATTTTGTGTTCCACAGAGGGAAAAGACAAAGTCATATACAGAAATGGGGGCAAATAAATGACGACAAAATATTTTATATTATTTTATTTTGTAAATTGGAATTTTTGCATTCAGAAAATAGTAGAATCATTGTAGAAAACAGTAGAAACAGTAGAAATAAAAGTCATTCGTATTTATTTTATTTTCATGCCCTCCTTTGCGAAACCTATAAATAGTAGTATAAATAATAAAGTAAAACACAGGGACGCATTATTATAATACGGAGGGGTGTGCATAACTGTGACAATAAATATATACAATAAACTAACATTGTCTTGACAGATATGTTACTTAAATTAATCTTTAGTGTACAATGACGTTATAAAAGATATTGTAGCCCAGTCTAATTGAATACATCTCAAAGTCAACAGCATTTATGGCTGATGATGAAAAGCGTGCACGCACAAATATGTGCACATGCATATGTCAGAATGACGCTGCATGAGAAACGAACCTGAAATAGACAGGATCTGTCAGCTAAACACAGACAGAGAGACACACACGGCTCGTGCATTTGTTTGGGTTGAAACTTTCTAGAGAGAGAAGCATATAGAGATTTATACGCGTATATAGCTTGCTTGATGGGTGATGGGCAGATTTTCTCCGTCTTTATTGTTCTCGGTCACGGTTTCTATCGGCACCTTACTCGAAAACCATCGAGAGCAATCGCATACTGTTGATTTATATTTATAAGCCTCCTTCCCACCTCGAGACGATAAATCGTGAAGTGCGTTTTAATGGACTGCGCCTCGCGGTAAATAGCGGAGCCTATGTGTCCGATCGCGCGCGTAAACATGTCTAAGAATTATGAACGGGCTTTCCAGATGTCACAACACTCAAATGATTTACCATGAGAGGAGTGAACATGTGTTGGAAGATTATTGCGACATTCAGCTTCAACTGCTTTAAAGGTTCGCCGTCGTCTTCACAAAGGTAGGTCATGCTTTCCGAAAACTGTCAATGTTGCGCATTTTTTTGTAGGAACATGTAACTGCTTGCGCGCATATGCATGCAGAACTGTATGAATCGTGAACAACAGGGGTGTGTTGCTATGGCAATACCTGATGTGAACATCATGTTTTTGAAGATAATGCATTGTTGGCTACATGTAGTATTGCAAATGCACATGTGTAGTACATCCGATTAAGAAAAAAAGACGTGAAGATAACAGTGACATGATATGTTGAGGTGTAACGTGTGAATGTAGAACACATCTCAGGGAGACAATATAGGTTAAGCGACATGGCTTTTCTAGAGCTCTCATTGCTTAGGTGAGCATTCTCAGTTAGGTGTCATCAATTTTGTCTCAAATGTCTCTCCAAAAATTGGGACACAAATGCTAAAGTATTGGAAAACAAAGCTATAAAATAAATGTTGATAGCAAAACAGATCATTTGGTCCTTTGGAAAAAGGATTTGGAGACCTTAGGGCGAAGAAAAACAATATGCTGTCAAGAACATTCAAACTATATTTATGCATCACACCTTTATCCGAAGCGAATTACGCGTTCCATGCAAAAACTCTACCCAAATAACTCTGGTTTGTGTTTGTTCTGCAGGTCGTCCACAAAGCTCGGCTCCAGTCAAGCAGCCAGTATGGAGAGCAGCTCGCTCACAGGCAGTCTGTCTCTGGGATCAGATGTTCCTCACTGCCAGTGCTGCATCTCTTATGAGGCCAGACTGAAGCGCCTCTCCTGCGGACACCTCTACTGTGACCCCTGCTCCGATCAGATTGTTAACCTGGCTTTTGAAGATATAGAAGGCCTGGCCGAATATCCCTGCCCTATGTGTAAAACCCTCCGTCGTCTGGGAGGCTTCGCTCCGTCTCACAGCTACCAGGGCATGATCCACTGTTCACCCTTTGGAAGTCAGAAACAGAAGCTGGTTGAGGAGAAGGGAGGCCAGTGGGAATAATCGAGTCGTTTAAAGGCATAGTTTACCTGAAAAACTAATTTTTGCATCATTTACTCACTCTCGTGTCATGCCATATGTGTATATGACTCTTGGAATACAAAAGATATTTTCAGAAATGTACTTTTGTGTCAATACAATGGAAGTGAAAGGGAGGCCAATGTTGTTTGGTTACCAACATTCTTTAAAATATTGTCTTTTGTGTTCTGTGGATTAAAGAAAGTCATAAAGGTTTGGAATGACGCGAGGATGAGTAAATGATGGAAGAATTGTCATTTTTAGGTGAACTGTCTCTTTAATACAGTGGCTCTCTACTGGTTACACTGCAGGATGCAGATTTTACATTGGCCATCATGTGGTGACCCCTCATAGTACCAAAATTGATTATTGCACAAAAGTGAACACAAATGTCTATTATTATTATTATTATTAGGCTGAATATTATGCATAATGAAGTATCAGATTAACTGGGACATACTGTACAGTCTTTATAACCAATGACAAAATATAGATAAGCATCTGTGGAATTTATTATCTGTAAAATGAGAATGAATCGTTAAGTCAGATTATTCAATAGATTTGATATGCTTAAAGAAATGTTGATGCTGAAAGCACAAAAGAGGTTTTTCTCATATCTGGTGATACTCCAGATTCAGTTTGTATTCTGTTCGTGATTGAAGTGCAGATGATATACAGTAGTGAAGTAGAGCAGTTTCCTTTAACATTTCTAAGTGTTTATTTGTATTTTTGTAATGAGTGCTGTTGATGTAAACGTTTATACCTTTGCAATTCATGGATTTTAAAACTATATCACAGTGTAATGCATTTTGCAAAGTGTTCATGTTGTAAATATCTATTTTGATAAGATGTGTCATGTTTTTAATACGCCGGAATAAGCATTGGTAAGGAAGCCAAGAAATATATTCAGGAACTATAAGATGTATTTATTTATCTAAAATGCGCCAATAAAGGTTGTTATAAAAGAATAAGAAAAGCTGTTTAAGTGCCTGTGGCAGTTTAAAGGGTGGAAATTACAAAACATATTTTGCAAATCGATTTAAGGCAAGTATTGGTCATTGCCCTAAATCAGAGCAATCCTTGTGCCGTCTAATATTTGATATCCAAGAAACAAAACCAATCAGATTTTTCAAGTGAACATAATCGGCTGTGAAACACATTTATACTGACATGTGACTGAATAATTCAGGGTGAAATTTAAACAAATACCGTATGTTAACGTCACTAGCACCCTTTTCATTGCTTGACATTCTGAGAGACTGAGGATCTATGTTAATCTATACCCTTTAACAAAATTTTTTACAAGATAATGACGGGAGAAGACAAAATCTCATGTTGAAAGAGTTCCTGGAACATGCAGGTAAAAATACGTATTAAAATCATATTAAAATGTCCTTTAACATTAGAATGAAGTTCTTGTGCTCACTTTTTCTTCATAACTTGCACATTTACTGTAGTTCCTTCTCATCATGAAGTTATAAAAAATACATCACAATTTCATGAAGAAATAACACTTAAATATGCACTAAAACGGCAGAGTATAATAATGCTTGTAATGTCAACTATATTGCATCTAGTTTCCTTCAATTCTTTCCTTTTTTAGTTTTAATACTAATAGAATACAAAAATGCATAATTTACTGGACATCATCGTACCACTGTGTGTGAATAAAGAGAGGCAAGCAGAAGCTGAACTTTCTTTGACTGTTTTGTCTCCATCTAGTGGCCGTACAAGAAACTGCAAAACCTGTTACAATATAATAGTTACAGCAGCCATTTTCTTGCCTATTTTACAAGCCTACCGTACCATAAAATACCACTAAACTACAGCGAAGGTACCGAACAAATTTTTTGGCATGAACTTTAGACACGTAACATTTAACATGCAGACACAGTTTTTTCTATTGTCACTGCTGTCACCATCTACTTAATCTTAATACTCACTGTCCAAACTTGTGGCGGTCTCTGGGAGAACTTAATTTTTTTTTTCAAAAAAGAGGAAGAATTTCAACAGATGACCTTTTTTTTGCCAAGCTATTTTTCTTTCAATACTATATAGCTGCTCACACAGAAGAAGCCCCATGCTGTGCATTGTCTCTTTTAAATCCACATGTGTGCATAGAAAAACGTTTCTGATGAAGTTCCTGATTTGTACCGTATTTTAAAGCATTTGTCCACTGGATAGCAACACTAGAGAACGTCGCTTCTCCTGCCTACAGATCAGTGTGTGTTTCCTGCGTGTTTGGGATATTTGGCACTAGGAGATGGAATGTAACGCTGGACTGATTGTGACTCTTGTTGGTGGCCGAACAGAAACGTGTGCTTGCCGCTAATCCTCTGTGCAGACCTGGGCGGCTCGGAGGCGGTCCATGGGGCTCTGGTAAGGTTTGTGGGTCGGGTTGACCCTCTGCTGGCCGGTGGCTGGTGTTGAGAGGATCTAGAGGAGAAGAGGAAGGTCCCATTGTTGGCGTTCTGGTTGAGGTTGGACTCCAGCCGACGTGGCTCCTGTTGTCTGGTCTGGTGTTCAGGGTGTCTGACAGAAGCCTGAGCGAGTTTCTCTCCGAGCTCCTGCACTTCAAAGGCCAGCTGATCTAAAGGATGCTGGCTGCAGGAAGACATGGGGTGCGAAAAGGCCTACGGACAGGAAGGAGAGAAAACAAGGACTCGCTGTTACAAAAACACCCATGATCTCACAATGCCTTTGTAGACAACTTGGTGTATATATAGTTTATATTATATAACGTACAGCCTGATTGATCTTCTACTGTATATTATAACATACAGCCTATATTGTCTACTTGTCTATAGTATATCATAACATACATTATATGCTCTTCTACAGTATATCATAATATATAGCCTTTATCTCCTATATCATAACCTATATTCTATCTAATGTGCTCTTCTATATTATCATATTTGATCATACTGTATATATTATTATATATAGCCTATATTATCTATTCTATACTTCTCTATTATAAATGCTCCTATATTTTATATGATCTACATCTCTATATAATTTTCTATATAATATTATATAAAAGAGTAGATTATATAGGAAAAAGGTTAAAAAATAGGAGACTATATAATATAAAAAAGAACCGATTTTTTCTTATATAGAATGTCTACTATATTATATATATATATATATATCCTATACATATATAAACACTTATATAAATAAGTGTATATAATATGCATGCATGTGTATATATGTGTGTATACATAATATACTGTATGTATATATTAAACAAATGCAGGTATTTTTTAAAGTTATGTTGTCAACCATGTGGTCAGATCCGAAAGAGTTTACCTGGGGGTGTAGCGCACCCCGTAAATAGCATCCCCTCCATACTCTGACACAGGGCCCTATGAGGAGGGGCAGCAGGGGCTCGAACGGATCATGTAGGGTGGTGGTGTTTTCTGAGGGATCAGAGAGTGAACAGGCTCTGATGAGCCGCTCAAGTCCGGACAAACCCTCGGAGGAAGGAGCCCTGCGGTGACTCTTCCAGTAAGAGCCGGAGTTCCCGCTCCGCCAGGGCAGCAGGTTTGAGGGATTGGAGAATGAACTACGAGACAGCAGGAACACCGAACCCGGCAGTCCATCACTGTGCTGAGAGACAGAGACAAAATAAACACACTCTTTAACAGGGTAATGAAGAGGTACAGTCATACTGACAGCCCAATTAGAAAAATGAGCTAAATGTGGCACAGGTTGGCCTCTTTTCTAAAGAACATCCTTCTGATTTATAGCCAACTAGGGCAGCCATGAAAACATGAATCAATGATGATCATCTTGACATGCACGTTGCCTATTACCTCATAATTAACGCCTCTGTCCTGTACTATCAAATCCCTTATCAATGTTGAGCCTCCTATATAGGGAATGAGAAAGTCTGTAATCATTTAGCTGTGGCTTTTCATTTGAAGTGACCTACAATAGACGCATTACAGCCACAATCCCCCAGGAGCAACCTGAGATTAGAGAAATAATTCACCATCTAATTGTTTTCATCATCTAACTCACCGTCACGTTGTCCCAAACTTAATAAAACCATAATGAAACCATAGGCTGGATGTCTGAGCTGCTGTATTGGAAACAATGAAAGTGATCTCTACATGTGAAGCACTATTAAGACACCAGACTTCGATTTCACTGTATTTGAAGTCTTTAATAGCAGCAGCTTTGTGTGATCAACTCAACATTGTTGCAAAAAAGACTAAAGGAATAGTTTACCCAAAAATAAAATGTCATCATTTATTCACCCACAAGTCATTGCAAATCTCTATATGACAGTACTGTATATGAAACACAAAAGAAGATATTTTGAGAAATGTCCCAGTGGTTTTGTGTTCATACAATGGAAGTCAATGGTGTCATTGCTTTGCTTAAATGGTTTAACTCCTATCCCAAACCACCCTTCTTTCTATGCATGAGGGCTGATGGCCGTTTACATACATCTGACTGCAGGTAAATCTCACCCAGCTGCGCTCCAGGTTTGTATTGAGGTTTCCGTTGAGGACGGGTGGAATACAGGCGGCCTGTGACACAGGTTGTGTGAAGCGGGCTCGCCTCGAGCTGCTGTACTGCAGGGCCCAGTCCCACACCGGAGGGAAAGGCGGGTCCACCGGTTCCTCTGGTTCACCCATGGGCAGCTCCCTCAGCCCATTGACAGGCGTGTAGCTCTGGGGCAGATGCTGCGGGGGAATTTCACGTCTGTTTTATGCTTGTAGAATGTTAAGGGATAGTTTCAAGGTCTGACATGTTTTGAAAATTCGGGCTGCAGTACCTGCGAGCGGCGACATCTTTCCCTCTGAGAGTTGGCCAGGAAGCTACTGAAGAGCGGCAGCTGCACGCTGTCATGCAGAGCCAGCAGGTACTCTTCTGTAAGCTGGAAGCGGGTGGGATATTGAGACCACAGCTGCCACACACAGTCAAGGAACAGCAGAAACACAGGGGCCTGTCGGAGAGCACGGCACATTTATTAAACACAATCTCAACAAGACTCTTATTGTAAATTCCTAAATTACTTAAATAGGTATACAAGGAGCAGTGATCCTACTGGACTGTCAGCATAGTCAGATTTTTTTAGGCCGCACACTGTAGGCATGCTCACAACATAAGGGTTAAATGTCATTTTTTTTGCAGAATTTAAACGGGCACTACATACGTCATTTGCGAGTAAGGCTATAACCTACAACAAACTCCTTGCAATGTTTAATTCAATACGGTGGTCATTTTTGTGGAAAATGTTATTATAAACATTTTTTACAACTGAAAAATATTGATCAAATGTATTTTTTTGTGAATTCAGAGTGTCTTTAATATAACTACATGATAACATCGAACTATAAAGATTTTATTCATATAATTCATTCCATACCAAAAAATGCTCAAAAATAGCAATATTACATTGATATCGCCTTCGTATCTCCATATTTCGTGATTTTGATTTTTTGCCATAAAACTTTATTGTTAGTCACTTTTTATGTTTGTCACTGGGTTTTGCAAATATCCAACCAATAAAAAGTATTAAAAAGTTCTTGTCAACTGAAAAACAACAAATCTGAATCTGAGGTTTCGGAAGGACACACATATTGGGCAACATGGCTATTTTAGTTTACTAAAATATAGATTTTGAAAATGTTTCTGTATAAATACAAAATACTGGCCTAAAAACGTAAACAATTAAAATGTTGCCTCAGAAATAACCTGAAATAAGTTTAAGGCACTGAAATTATAATAATGAACTAAGATAAAAGTTAATTAATTGTATATAGCAACATAATAAATAAACAAATAAATAATAAAATGACAAAAGTATACAGTATATGCATATAAATATTTTAACCAAAAATAACAAAAACTAAAATATTAGTAAAATTTTGTCAAATATGTCAAACTACAAGAAAGCTAAAAACAAAACTAGAATAACTTAATTAAAAACCGTTCATGAATGAACTATATAAATGGTTTCTGTCTGTTTTTCTTGACCTCTTCTTTATCACAGTCCCTGTGGTAGTTGATGCGGCTGAGGAATTTGTGTCCGGCTGTAATCCATTCCTTCTGCACCAGACTCTGAAATCCAGCTACAGTCCTGCAGTGAGGATCACACATCACCTGCACCAGACTAGAGACCACACAGTTCATGTCTCGATCCTCCGACTCTAAAGAAACACAGAGAAAAAAACAAATCTACTTAATCACTGTCTTGAATAAATTACTGTGACTTCTAAGGGTTACAATGCATTCTAACTTTCTATGGATGAAAAAAAACAATCACATAATGAAATGAAATCTTATTTTTAACAGGAGTTGGATTTTGGCATGCACAAGTGTAAATAAATTTGCGACCACACAAAAGTTTCATGCAAATGAAAACAAGATTTGCAGCATTTTACTGTTTTCTTACATGTAACAAATGTTTTTTTTTAGTAAAACTAAAACTTCATACTGTGAAGCTGAAATAAAAATGAATATATATTTATTCATATATCATGAAATAAATTGCCTTTATTCTACGGACTTCCATTTTTCCCGCACACATTTAAAAAGCAGTACAGTCTGAAGTCTGAAAAACATATTTTCTCACCTAACTTTCACTTTTACACCGTGTCTACACCGGATGCGGCACGACAAGAGACAATAGAACGAATTAGAACCCAATATAATTAAACAATTTGTCTACACCGGACGTGGCGCGACATTCCCATTAGAACAAGCCATGTGTTGCGTCGCATCGCGCCGCATCCGGTGTAGACACGGTGTTACAATTCACATTTAATTTGGGCATGTGAATTTATTTCACGGTTGTTATTTACAAATCGCACTCTGCGCATGCCAATTCTAGGCATCATTTTCACTTCTTAAGTTTTAACTTCTTAAGTCATCACAAAAACTGCACTGCACTTTAAACCTTACATGACAGGATTGCTTTAAAGTTCTCAGAATATGGCTTTGAACAGTGGATCAGGAGGTTTTATCGCTCTCTCTCTCTCTCTCTCGTGTTGTGGTTCTGCTGGCAGCACATGTGGTGAACAGGTTCACAGTGATAGATGGAGAATGTCAAACTCATCTGAGAAACTCGTTCCTAAAGCTATTTGCTGCTTGTCAGGATGCAGAAAATATTGATGATTATTGGAGGGCAACTGTGGGTCACGCCGAGAAAAACAAACGGTTTGGAGGAACATAAAATAAAATGGAATTTAAAGAATTGGAGGGCATTGCCAGATGTGTCTGTTCATTGGTTTATGAGTTAAGAGAAAAAAACTGAACCTCTGTGTGTCAGTTATTGTTTTTATCATCTTTAAAGTGAAGCATGGAATTTCTGAGACACTTGCATCACCAAACGTATTGCAATTCCATTTGCTATTGGTTGGTTGAACAGAAGCTATGCTCACGTCACTGGTCAGTTTAAGGCTGCTGTGTTTGGTTATAAAAATCATTACAAAAAAAAACTGACCACAAATCAATCCTTCCATAAAATAAACAACAATTTGCTTTTATACATGAGGCCCAGAAACAATAAAACTCCAATACAATAATAATGACACAAAGATGTGAAACAGCCAAAGAGCAAAATGAGTTTGTCTTTTTGTTTATTTATTTGTATATTTCACTCATAATTTACTCACCCTCATGTCATTCCAAAACTCACTGTATGAGTTTTTTTCTTTTGAAGAACACAAAAGAAGATATTTTGAACAATGTTGATAACCAAACAATACTGCCCCCCATTGACTTCCATTGTACGGACACAAAACCATTCCTCAAAATATCTTCTTTTGTGTTCCAGACGAAAGACAGTCAAACATGTAAATGATGACAGTTTTTAGTTTTGTGTGAACCATCCCTTAAAAGGTGATGAACACAGAGAAATAAATATGGAAGATTGCTTGTAACCAAACAGTTCTTGTAACCAAACAGGCCACCATATATTAAATATATTAAAATATCAAGAAGATATTTTGAAGAATGTAGGAAAACAAACAGTTCTGGGACAGTTCAATTTTCCTACAATGGTAGACAATGGTGGCCAAGAACTCTTTGGTCACAAGCATTCTTCTAAATATCTTTCTCTGTGCTCATCAGAACAAAGAAATGTATGCAGATTTGGAACAACTCGAGGGTGAGGAACTGATGACAGAATTTTTATTTTTGGGTGTACTGTCCCTTTAAGTAATCATACAATAAGCACAATAATGTACATTTGATTGTCTTTTTCACACTCCTTTTGCTTCTGCCAGTTTTGATCGCCTGACGGGGTTTATTTTGCAATAAAGACATTAATAAAAACGCATTATAGCATGTGTGCTGTTGTTCAGATATTATTAGATGTATGGTTAGACAAAGAGAAAATCACCTCAGGCAACGGTGATCTCTGTATATGGTACAGTAAAGAAATGCTTCTGAAGTCATCATGTGTCAATAGGGTGCGAAGTTCAGAGACAGGTCAGATGCCTGTTAATGATCAACATGACTAACCTTGGAGAACAACAGTCATGTGACCTCCTCTGAGCAAACAAGCGACCTCTGCTGCTTTTCTCAGAAAGCACCTGCGGAGACGCAACAATCACATCACACACAGCAGGGCAAACCAAACAAACACACAAACACACACACACACACACACACACACACGCACACACGCACGCACGCACGCACGCACGCACGCACACGCACGCACACGCACGCACGCACACACAGCAGGCTAAAACACACACAGATCAATACACTGACTGTCACTTTGTATTGTTATATAAGAAGCTGTTCAAATCGTTCACTGCAATGTTAAGACTGTTACATAATGTTCAATGTTTTACTATTGCTACTGTATTAAACACATATAACAAGCTAGAATTTCAGTCAAAACATGACGCTGTGAGAAATGTTTCAGTGCTGTGACACTGTTTCAGTCATCAGTTACAACCACACACACATACAGATATTTGTGTTTATATACCTGATATAGTCGAGCCAGCGTGTGCTCTCAAGTGTGGAGAGCCATTTATCATCTGGCACTGATACAGACGATGAAATATCTGTGAGACAAAAACTTATTTAACTGAGCAACATTTTGTAACCGAGTGTTGCATTAGCATCACATACAAGGTTGTGGTTTCGATTCAGTGACACAACTGAACCGGTTCCTGTAGGTCAACTGGTAGGGCAGGGAACACATCAAAATGCATTTACTTAGATGCTTTTTATAGAAAGT
This sequence comes from Triplophysa rosa, assembly GCF_024868665.1. NCBI lineage: Eukaryota > Metazoa > Chordata > Actinopteri > Cypriniformes > Nemacheilidae > Triplophysa > Triplophysa rosa. The sequence continues at coordinate 3,410,337 of NC_079897.1, forward strand.
GACTTGCAGTGCATTCAGTCAAATGCATAAAAATAAACCTCGTACTGAGACCGTCAGGAATGTTCCAGCATTCCAACATCACACAACAGAAATGCAAAAACCTTGCCAGTTGAAGAGAAATGTGAAGAATCAAAGTGTCGATGCTGCGCGCTACTGCGAGGAATGTTGTGGGTTTAACCACGGGAAGAATTTGAGGCTATAGATGAAAAACATTTCTGTTTCTCAGTAACACTGAAATTGATCTTTTCACACGACGAATGCTCTTTGGTTTGACCTTTGCACGTCTTCAGACAGTTACCGTATCCAAGTGTCTCAACAGCTGTTGCACAAAAAAAGTTCAACATTTACCCACAGAGAGTGCAAGTCTCCGAAAAAAATAACCAGCTTAACCGGAAAAACGTCAGCTCAACTACATTTTGATCAGCATAAACCAGCCTGGACCAGTATGAAGGTTCATTTTGAACAAGGTTTCACTTTTTCAGAATGTCTTAGTAATATATTTCCGACACAATGGACCAAAAGCACTGACCGCCCAGACAAAGCGTCCGAAGTCTCGTGTGAGCCACCTGGATGTCCGCGGGCGATGGCATTTCCTCCCCGAGGTCCACGATCACACACATCTGCTGACCACCAAACAGCACCAGCTCCAGATTCCTAAAGATCACAGAAGCTCCATTACCGACCTTGTTGGATCAACTAAGAGATGTGAATTGTATATATTTTATATAGGAATAAGAAACACACCTGATGTCATCCTTCTCATGGTAGATGTTATTTTGGAAGCTGGCCATTCTTAATAAATCGCTGCCCCGTGGATGTCGCCAGCACCATCGCTGAGAGAAAGACATCAAATTAGAATATGATTCATTTACATTCCCACATTTAGCAAATGCTTTTAAGCAACTTATAATAATATAATAAGTGAAGAATAAAGGGATCACAATATACTTTTAATGCATAGAAATGTAAGCAATGGTTAAGAATGGCTAAGCAAAAATGGAAAATTCTGACTATTATTGTATTTTTAGTTTTATGCAACTTGTTCATTAAAGGTGCAATGCGGAGTTTTGGTGGCATCTAGCGGTGAGGTTGCGAATTGCAAGCAACCCCTCCCTTTCAAAGCACTACAGCGGATCACAAGACAAAGATGTTGTTGCGTTTTCGCCGAAGGAGATAACGCATTTACGAAACGCGCTCTGTAGAGCAGTTTGTCCGTTTAGGGCTAATGTAGAAACAACATGGTGAACTCCATGTAAGGGGATCCGCGGTGTATGTATATAGAAATAGCTCAAGGTAATAAAAAACATAACGCTTCATTATCTAAGGTCTTTATACGCCTCTGAAGACATAGTTATGTACATTATATTGCATTTCTGTCAATAGATCCTCCAAAAAAACTACACACTGGACCTTTAAAGACAGAAAATTGCAAATACATTAAGACGTATTTTCAAAACAAACCTAATACTGTGGGCGAGGACACAATCATTATTAACAGGATTTTATTCAGTTGTGAAGAGAAAGTAGTTATTATTGGTTAATATTATTTTTGCCAACTAGAGGAGTCACAATATTCCAGTATTGTCAAGAACCGTGATGTTAAAAACATGACTATCGATATCATGTTAATACTACACATATGAAAATATCGTAAATTATTCAGCACCCATTCAAAATGTTGCTTTTAAAGAGCCACAATGGTTACAAATGCTCTCTCTCAACCTCTCCATACTTGTATTTTAAGAGTGAAAAAAAGTAGTACTAATAGCATAATTAAAGGGGTCATATGACACGGCTAAAACGAATATTATGGTTTGTTTTAGATGTAATGCAATGTGTATACACGATGTAAGGTTCAAAAACGCTGTATTTTCCACATACCGTGCATGTTTGTATCTCCTCTTTGCCCCGCCTCTCTGAAACGAGTGGATTTTTCACAAAGCTCATCGCTCTGAAAAGTGAGGTGTGCTATGATTGGCCAGTTAACCAGTGCGTAGTGATTGGTCGAATACTGCAAGCGTGTGATGGAAATGTAACGCCTCTTACCATATTTGGGACATCAGGTTCCTCTTCAATTGTACTGACAGGTACGCCCACCTTACTTGCGTATATATTTTGGCGGTCTTAGTCAAATCATACCACGAACTGACGTAGATTTGTGGGGGTGTGGTTACACGAGGCGTTTCAGGCAGGTCTGGGTGAGCATTCGCTTTTAGATAGAATGCATCTTTTGTTCCGACACTTTCATTTTTGCAATTTTACGCGTCTAATACATGCACGGGCAACTTATAACACACCAAAGACACAGAAAAACACGTATTCGCGCCATATGACCCCTTTAAAAAAAAAAGCAATTCAATAGGCAACACTATAGTATCGTCATTGTGAATAATTTTGGCAACAATAACCGTGTGGTGAAAAATCTAATATTACTATTGCTCATTCGCAAGGAAAATCCCTACATTTTAATTATATAGTAATAAAGTTACAAAAAAAGATGACAAACAAAACCATTAATTAAGAAACAATGTTGTGTTAAAGAATTTGGAGTTTTGTACAGTGATGTCAGCTGTGGTACATATAAACTCACTGGGATTCGTCCGTCATTGAAGTGGGCGAATGTTTTCTTCAACTCGGTGTCTAAGACCCGATGGGGAACCACAGTGAATCTTGGGAGGCTATAAAAACGAAAGAAAACAACGTTTGAGCAGTTTCCACTTCCAACATGGACACAGCTTCAATAAACATGAAATTATAATTCCAGCTGTGGTGAGCTCACTGTTCCTGCATGCATAAGCAGATGTACAGTGGACTTCAAGGGCTAGTTACTCAAAAATGTCATTCCAAACCCATGACTTCATGTCTTCCGTGGAACACAAAAGGGAGAGTAACCCTTTTTTTCTTTATCCATACAATCAAAGTAAATGGAGACTGAGTGAATGCTCAGTATTATCTGCCGTTCTAATGGAACAGTGACTAAAAATCGGAAAACTCAAAAAGTCAGAAAGAGGATCTGGACCTGGTGGACATCTCAAAGCGGTCATTGACAGAGCTGACCCTCCAGCCCGTGGCACCTGCCCTTTCCAGCTCCTGCTCCCAGTCCGCCGAACACTCGAACCAGTTCATGTTTGGGTCACGTCGCCGGTTGCTTAGAAACTGCTTCATCTCTATAGACAACGGAGGGAGGCATTGAACGCTTGGATTGGTTACAGGATCTGGTTTGTATGCAGAACCTCCCGTGAGCTGTGAACTCATTTGGTTTGCAGAGGTAACGGACTGGTGCGATGAACATGAATTGACTACAAACAAACCTTAACAAGGTTGAAAAAGGGCTAGAAGGTGATCTGCGTCAGATTACTTTTCATTATTCATCTGCTTGACTTTCCCTCTCAGTCCCGGCTTAGCTCACATTTCTTTCTATGATTCACTTCAATATCAATGAAGAGTGTAGTGTACAGCTGGCTGGGACTTCCATTGCAAACTACTGAAAAAATATGCTGGCCTTGTAGACATACAATCTCAATATTCTTTAGCCTATTGGAAATATAACTAGAAATTCATGTATTTAACTCTAAAATGACTTAAAGAGGTGACTGTTCGCATTCGAAGTATAAATTGTAAATACAGCCGTACATTTTCATTTCACATCCTCATTTCTAGATGTATTGTGGCCATTTCAGTCAAGTGTCTGTTGAATTTCAACAAAATCAAACCTCAGGAGTGACAAAGTCATCCAACAACATTGTGAAAGACTGACAGCATGACAAGACACATGAAAACGCTGATAAAATTTCTAGGTTATCACATAAAAAATAACTTTTGCACTTTTCCTAAATTCATGAACTGTTGTATTGCTATGCTTGTAGTGACTATGATCTTGTTTTCTTTGCAGTATTTGACGTCTGAAAAAATACAGAGCATCTCTTCTGCCATTTTGACGTGTTTCTCTAGTTTTCATTTTCTGCAAATAAATGCAAATAGAAACAATATTTTTATTAGAAATTAGGTAGAAATATTGTTAGTAGTTCACAGAATGAAACAAAAATGATCATATTGAAATGGTCTTCTAATATTTTCCGCGGCAGTAGACAGCAAAGGTAAAATACAATCTAGTTATAGTGAATGACTTAACTTAATTTCATTTCCTTTAGCTTAAATACATATGATAATAAATAACTCACCAATACTACCCAAAGCAGAATTCTGGAAGGAGAGGAGGGTCCCAGGTTTCAGTGGTTGGTAGGTCTTAGCAATGGTGTATGTGATCTGCAAGCAAATAATGGAAATAATAAAGTCAAATAACACATTAGTGAGAGAAAACCATTAATAATATGATCTTATTTAATTTAAACTGTAAAGTAAACAGTCAGATCTGAGTGCTAGATTAAAAAATGGCGGCATGATGATCATTTCATATCTCATTGGTTCTTGCGTGTCTCGTGAGAAGCTGTCACACCTGTGTTTCGTCACGAGAGAACGAATGAGATTTAAATTGGCACAGATATTAGTAGGTGTTTAATTGCCCTTGAATTGGGTTTCTGGGCAAATTTGTAATATTCATACAAACCTCCATCGCTTGGGCATCAGGTGTGAGTCTGTCAAACAGGAAACAGAAGACACGCAGGTCCCGACAGTACAGCACCAGTTCCTCTGGAGTGAACTTCAGAGAGCCGTTTGGGGTCACCAGTTTGGTGCGAGACGGTCCAACTGCAGCAGATATTTACATGCATTAATAAAAACTTTCAAACACAGCTAAAATTAAATTGATAAGTTTCTATTTTCAGATTTGTTGCACTGTTCTTTTTTGCATGAAATGACGTTTATTTGGGCCAAATTCAATTATAGTATTCTACCATAAAAAGTGTGAAGATAAATAAAAAAAATGGTGAATTACTGCTTTAAAGATCCAGTGTATGAAATTTAACGGCATCTAGTGGTGAGGTTGCGAATTGCAACCAATGGCTCACTCCCCCCTCCTCCCTCTCTTTCGAAGCACTATGGTGTCACAGAACATAGATGTTGTCACGCTGTCGCTTGTTTGTCGAAGGAGATAACTTATTTGCGCTCTGTAGAGCAGTTTGTCCGTTTAGGGCTACTGTAGAAACAACATTTCGAATTCCATGTAAGTGGACCCGCGGTGTATGTAGATAGAAATAGCTCATTCTAAGGTAATAAAAACATAACGCTTCATTATGTAAGGTCTTTATACACCTCTGAAGACATATTTATGTATATTACATTGCATTTCTGTCAATAGATCCTCCAAAAAAATTACACACTGCACCTTTAAGGGTCCTAAAAATAGGCTTTAATTACAATAAGCAAAATTAAATTTCTTATCATTAGTCATCTATGTATCAGTCAGCAAAGACCGTCTTACCTGCCACGACTTTGTCTATAGAAGCGAGAGCTACATCGTGGTCTCCGAGCAGCACGGGATCTGCATTATCCTGGAAGACAAGAAAAGAGAAACAATGAAGACGAATACGTCTGCAGAGGATGTTAGACTAGACGATAATTACAGACGAAGTTCGTAAACTTCAAGATTTACACTAAAGTTTGTAAGTGCTAGTTTACTCGTCCCTACTCACATCAGGTCTCTGGCTGTCCTGAGGCACAAACGCCACTCTGAAGTGAGTGCAAAACAAAGTCCCAGACAACCATCCACTTCCTTCTTTAACCGACAGCTTTTTCCTCACCAGCACGGCTCTCTGCAGCACACACTCACCTGAAGAAACACAAGACAATCAAACAACGTCTCAGTGGTCCATACAGTTTAAAGGGGTCCAATGTTGTTTGGTTACCAACATTCTTCAAAATATCTTCTTTTGTGTTCTGCAGAAGAAAGACATGCAGGTTTGGAACGACACGAGGGTGAGTAAATGATGACAGAGGTTTTATTTTTGGGTGAACTATCCTTTTAACATCTATACAACTATACATTGTAAAAGTAGAGGTGCTTTTAACCATTTCTGTGTAACATACACAACGAGTGCACATATGCATCAGGTTGTAAATAATAATCATATTTTTTGCATTGCTATCTTAAATGTAAGTATTTGGAAGGAGTGAAAAGTCTGTGTGTAGGTTATTACATCATATGCTTAAAAGCTGAACATTTGTTTTTTTGACGCCCACATAATAATGTAGTAAAAAAGGCGCTCTTTTTTTCTCTATTTATAGAGACGGTGCCTCAAACGCACACTTGCACACACAAAATGCTCTGGTTGTTCCTAATGTGGATGTGGTCACTTTTCCAAACCGTGTTTCTTCATTTTATGACTCTCATGGGTGCGTTACATCTCAAAGCTCATTCCTGAGGCATCATGGGACACAGATGTCAGAGAGAAGGACTGGACGCTCATTACATTCCACAAGACTTCTAAACATCTGAGGTTTTCAAACTCCCTTTTCAATTCAATTGTAATAAAAATAATTTCATGTCAGGCTGTGTTTGCTTTCAGTAGAGCAAATCTGCTCTTCTGAAATAAAGCACATGCTCGACTCGATTTGTTTTCGTCAACATTTGTTTTCCATTAAACGTCAGTTTCAGCTGAGAACAGAGTGTGCTACCAGAGCCAGGTTCAATAAGAAACGGATCACATCAACCTGCTTTTCCAGGTCCTACCGCATGATTTCATGTCTGGGAATGTCGGGTGAACGGGAAACTATGAAGCACGACCGCGTCTGACATTCCAGAGGTTCACAAATCTGTGCAAGTGTACACATCATTAGGGCACGGAAAACATGACATCATACAGACAGCAGAAAGTGGGGATATTTAACAACTGCTATTAGTGGTTTAATATGAAGGCCGAGCCCAAATATATGTACAATTGTTTTAAAACAAAATTCCCAATCAGTTATCAACTTTCTTCAAAATATCTTCTATTGTGTTCTGCGGGGGAAAAGAAAGTCATCAAGGTTTGAAATGACAAGAGGGTGAGTAAATGATGAAAGAATTTTCATGTTTGGGTGAACTATCACTTTAAAGGGGTCATATGGCGCGAATACAAATAAATGCGAATACTTCTTTTGACTATCACAAAAGAAGATAGTCTGCCAAATGCATAAAAGAAATTAATACATGTTTTTCTGTGTCTTTGGTGTGTTATATGTCGCCCATGCATGTATTAGACACGTAAAATTGCAAAAATGAAAGTGTCAGAACAAAAGATGCATTCTACCTAAAAGCGAATGCTCACCCAGACTTGCCTGAAACGCCTTGTGTAACCACACCCCCACAAATCTACGTCATTTCGTGGTATGACTTGACCAAGACCGCCCAAATCTATACGCAAGTAAGGTGGGCGTACTTGTAAATCTCATTGTATCGTCACCGCCGCAGCCATGTCGTGGAGACGCTGTGTGTCTTTGCTTGCCCTTCCAAAAGATGAGACAACTAAAAACGAATGAACAATACAATTGTTCCAGAACAGTACAATCCGAATATTCAATGTGTGTGCAGTGCATTTCACAGATGATTGCTTCATGACCCTGGGAGAGATCAAGGCCGGCTGTGCACAAAAGCTTTGGTTAAAAAGTGGAGCAATTCCAACCATTACAACTTCGCAAGGACAGTCTGGCGCTTCAGATTCGCAGCCTGTAAGTATATTTTCATTGTAAAAGACTTTGTTACGGACTAACGCGAGTTGAGTTTGTCGTGTTTGTAGCGCATGTTGTTTCTTTGTGTAATCTGCAAATGCAGACACGCGCAACGTGAAAAAAGACAACATAAGTCCTAATAATCAGTAATTATGTTCCAACTAGAGGCAACAAATGTCGTGTTTATAATGGGGTTTATTGTCTTTGTTAAGTCGCGACGAGACATGGCGTAACACTGGTTGATCACTAACGGCAAATCTTTATAATGTCGTATATAAAAGGTAAAACAGTTATCTATAGTTTTTAACTATTCAACATCATATATTTTTTAAAACCAATCCTTTACATCCTGCTCAAGTCGCGCTGGCAAAGTTGATGTATCGGCTTGATCATCTTCATTTTCCGGATCAGATTCGGGCTCGAATTGATAAGGAGAGTACCGATGACATTTTATCACCTGTCAGTACAATTGCTTGGGAACCTGATGTTCCGAATATGGTAAGAGGCGTTACATTTCCGTCACACGCTTGCAGTATTCGACCAATCACTACGCACTGGTTAACTGGCCAATCATAGCACACCTCGCTTTTCAGAGCAATGAGCTTTGTAAAAAATCAACATGTTTCAGAGAGGCAGAGCAAAGAGGAGATACAAACATGCACGGTATGTGGAAAATACAGCGTTTTTGAACCTTAAATCGTGTATACACATTGCATTACATCTAAAACAAACCATAATATTCGTTTTAGCCGTGTCATATGACCCCTTTAAGAGAAAAATTGTCTGTCCATTGCCGATTTAAAATCCTCAGATCTGTTCACCCCCAGCAGCTGATTCAGTTTCCTCTGTCCTGCATCGGACGGTCACCTGAGATTCTGCGGAATGGAGGTAAAGTCTTACACACGTCCATACTTGATGATGAGACTGCATATGTGTCCACAGGTCTCTGCAATATGAGTCCTTTGACCCCGAATGGTTAATCCATCCATTCCACAGCAGTATGTTATGTGTCAAGCTAATGTGGCACATGATCTCTATACATCTTTAGTTGACAAGGACCCCCACAATCTGAGGGCTTGAAGGGACAGTTCACCCAAAAATTAAAATTCTGTCATCATTTACTCACCCTCAGATTGTTCCAAATCTGTATAAATGTCTTTGTTCTGCTGAACACAAAGCAAGATATTTGAAAGAATGTCAGTAGGGAACATGAATACTATGGGAGTCAATGGGGAGTGAGATCTGTTTGGTAACAGACATTTTTCCAAATATCTTCCTTTGTGTTTAGCAGAACAAAGAAATTTATACAGGTTTGGAACAATCTAAGGGCGAGTAAATTAAGACAGAATTTCCATTTTGGGTGTACTATCCCTTTAAGTGGCCACTTTTCGGACCCCTATTACATTTCTGTGAAACTGACTGGGAAATAGAAAGATCTGTGTGTTTGATGTCCAAACAGTACCAGTCTATGCATGCTGAGTAACAACAAAGAATGAACTGTCTGTGAGTGGAGGGCTGTGTTTATACGTTGAGGTGAGAAGCTCTATTAAAAGTCGACGCGGGGGGAAACGCTCTCTACTCCCACAGAGATGCTGAGTGTATGTGCTGATGTTAAGTGTTAAAGATTAGGTCGCTCGGAGTCTGCCAACATTCCTGAGTAAAGCTCCTGTTTAAAAACACTGCTGACACGGATATTACGGCGAGGGGCTGCTGGGGTTCGACACATTCGGCACACTGAGCGATTGTTTTCTGACACCGTTCACACCCACACGGCTGCTCTGTTATTACCGCATACATTGGATTGATCTAAACAGTAATGGGAATAACTAAATAAAGCGGAAATGGTAGAAACTGAAGAACATTTTTTAGTAGTGCGACAGGAGTTAAAGAAACAGTTCACCTAAAAATGAAAATTTACTCACCCTCGAGTTGTTGCAAATCTGTGTCAATTTCTGAACACAGAGAAAGATATTTGGAAGAATGCTTGTAACCAAACAGTTCTTGGCCACCATTAACTACCATAGTAGGAAAAATTGCTTTATACGTTTCTTTCGGTTCTGTTGAACACAAAAGAAGATATTTTGAAGAACACGGAAGTCAATGGTGGCCAAGAACCATTTGCTTACTGACATTCTTCCAAATATCTTTCTCTGTGTGTTTATCAGAACAAAGCAATTTATACAGGTTATACAGAACTTGAGGGTGAGTAAATGATGAAAGAATGTTCAAATAAATTTGAATGAAATTACATTGATTTTCCAGTCACAAGCTACATTTTGTAATGCTATGTATTGTGATAGCCGAGAAAAGCTGAGTGTTACCTTTATATTTGATGCTAGCTTTACAACTTATTGTAAACTAAGTGAACAGAGTCAAACAAAGTTAGCATCAGTTATCACAGAAAACGGTTCGGTTCCGTCTGTTTTTTTTATTGGTGAATAAACTTCATGGAAAATGTTTACTGTACCAATCTGCCAAGACTATAAACCACTTCGGAAGATGTAAGCAACGCTGGTTTTAACCATTTTGGCATCCAAAACACAATGACAACAGAAGTTGCTTTATCAGACATTACCTGGCAAACAGCAGAGGCCAAGGACATCTCTCCCCCGCGTGTGAAAACTACTGTGACTTAACATCCTCTCCTGTAGCAAACACAGAAATATTGTTTATACGCATGAACACTGTAGGAAACTAGCAAACTAGACATTCTCAATTTCTGTTTCATAGAAATAATATGGGGTCAGAATGACACGAGAGAAAATAGGCTAAACGACAAAATCAATAAATAATACTTAATCAGTCAGGCAAGCCAATGTTACAATCTTGTGTAAAATAGGTTTGTGCACTAATGTAAGGTGTACAGTCACTAAAGTTCTCTCTTTATTTGGCTGCCGATCGTGTGAAAACGAAACAGTCTTCTAATTATAGGCGCTCACTAGAATGCTGCTTTGCTTTATTCAAGATGCATGAATTCACTTCCTTCCTCTGTATACATTGCATATGATATCATTGAAGTTTCTTTTCTTGTAGTGTGCAGACTATGCACAGCTGTACTGTATAAATAAGTTTCACTTCTACATGCTACAATTTTTTATTTGTTTATACCGTTGTAAATGAAGTATAGCAGGATTTTCATATTTCTATGTGTACATACAACCCAACATCTTTCAGCAAACGTCAAAGGAAAAAGCTCTTTAGCAAGACCAACATGTTATTTCCCTAGAAGGTGTGAACAACAAGCATCTGGCTGCCTCATGGGGATAATAAACACATTCAAACACAGTATGTTCAGATCCTGGCAACATGGAGAGGATTGAAGTTAATACTAGTGACAACAAGGAAAAGCTGAATGTAACATTCTACCATCGAGATGTTTAATCTCGAGTTTATTTTATTTGCTAGCACATTTAAAAACAGCCATAGGACTGCTCTACAAAACAGACTAAAAAACTATAAACACACACTTACCAAAAGGCCAGAGTGGAAACATGAGTTTTTTAAAAAAAGATTCAAATGTCGAAAAAAAAGGGTATAAAAGAGTATGATAGTTTTTCAGCTCATGGAAAAAACTTGAATCCTTCAGTTAAACTTCTCTTTGGAGAACTAATGGATTTACAATACAATACATCATTTAAACAATAAAAAACATCCCCAGTTTCGGCATCTTATTTCATTAAATTAAGAGAAGAGGTAAAAAAAGGCCCAAAATATATCTAAAATACATAAACGCAAAGGCAAAATAGCTACTGCAATGATTTCTATACACTGTCAGAATAGAATCATATTGCAACTCAAGTATGCCAGCACTAGGAACATTTACACTTTTGGGAAGTTATTTTTTCAATTATATAAAAAAATGCCAACAATCACAATTACATCCTGTTTCTAAAGCATCTACTGATGTAAACTGATAGCTAAGCATCGGTAGCTATCTGAGAATCGTGACTCTGAGGAAGTGAAATAACATGCCATCAGACTCAAAGAACAGAAGAAAAGCAACAAAAACCCCTCAGTATTTCTGCTGAGGTCTACACAAATCCAGTCACATGGTCTTGATTGCTATCGTGCAATCTCTTTCTTCCTTCTCCGTAAAACAAAAACCTCCCTCCTCTTAGCTTCTGGGGAAAGAGGCGGCCAAGACTCATTACAGTTTCCATTGCTCATGGCTTCCCCTGGCTTCTGTGGCCGCAGAGAAAGCAGAGAAGTCCAGCTCAGGGAACATTCAAACCTTCTCTTCCCTGAACCAGCCAGGCCAGACTCACACAACAGGACGGGCAGTGGGAAAGTGGGAATGCTGTGCGTCACCATATAAACATCACACTGTTCAGTTTATTAGTCATCACCAAGGGGCACAACATGCCTTTGTGCCAAGCATCAATCTAGAACTAAATGAGGCAACTAGGGGCCCAATGGGAGGCTTAAACCTATTGCTTTAAAGAGTACTGCTATTGTTCATTGGCTTGTTATTTTTAGCAGCTCTATGCGCTCCTCTGTGCTGCTCAGAATGGTTGGGAACAATGCAGCGATTTCAATAAAACCTTTGAAGTATTTTCTTCAATGGTCATTTGAAATGTTTGAAAATAGCACCATTGTGCTCAGACTCAAACGGATGAAATCAAAAGCCATTTCTGTTTAGTCATACTCCTCCTGTTCAACTGAAGAAAAATATATCATCATTTTTATTATTGCTCAGGGTATGGAGCTAAATAAACCCATAAGCTCAAGTTTCAAATGTTTGGTGCGTTAACTCGATTTGAGACTTTCTGCTTGATAGTAAATTATCTTTTAAATAAATTAAAAGGGCAGACTTGATGTTTTGCCTAGGTAATAAAATAAAATAAATATCTCTATTTTTAAGAAGCTAACAAAAAGTCAAAATCTAAGGACCAAAATATCAAAAACTGTGTAAGATCTTAGCAACACACTAAAAATCACTCACTTTAGCATCCACATAGCAAAATACCAAAAACACCTTAGCGATTATATAGCAACACACTGAAAAACACTTAGCAACTACATAGCAACAGATTAAAAACACCTTATTGACTCTATAACAACATACCAAACAGACCTTATTACATGGCAATATATAAAACACTGACTGTAGCGATCACAAAAGCAGCACGCTAAAAAACACCTTAGCAACCACACAGCAAGAACAGACTAAGATAACATCTTAGCAACCACACAGCAACAGACTAAAAAACACCTTAGCAACCACACAGCAAGAACAGACTAAGATAACATCTTAGCAACCACACAGCAACAGACTAAAAAACACCTTAGCAACCACACAGCAAGAACAGACTAAGATAACATCTTAGCAACCACACAGCAACAGACTAAAAAACATCTTAGCAACCACACAGCAGCACACAGTAAAACAACTTAGCCACCACATAGCAACAGACTGAAAACCGTTTTAGCTATCACATAGTAACAGACTAAGAAGAACCTTAGTAACCACATAGCAAAATCATCTTAGCTCCCAAACAGCAGCACCTTAAAAACACATTTGTAACCACATTGCAACATACTAACAACATCATAGCACATAACACTGCATAAAAACAATGGCAACAACAACGCATAAGCAACCAAAACTTCTCATCAGAAAAAGTCAAATATAATCGCCACATATAAACTCTCCTATAAGAGCACAGTTTTATTTGCAGAAACCGCTGCTGGTGTGCCAAGCTTCCTTCAACCCCGCCATGCTCTTTATAGTGCTTATTAAAATCTCGTAAAAAACATAAACAGTGCTGAAAAGATTGAAGGTCAGTTAGAGGATGAGTCACGCAGTCTTCTGTTAAATGTTGTGTTTTTCAATAAGTCATTTTCCCAGACAGACCCTCAACAAATCCCTTATTTAAACATCTCACAGTAAATCCAGATCACAGTTTTCATTTCAATAACATAAACAGAGCAAATAACAGACTCTACACTGTGTGTTCCACACACATCAAACAAAGCAAGAGTGAATGGGATGATATAAGATCCTGTGTGTGTGTGTCATCATCATCATATGCAGCCCTAGGAAGATGAACAACAATCAGAAAAAATGGGAAGCATGTATGTTGGTTATATAATTATCCGTTTTTTTTTTAAATATTTTTATGAAGTTCAAATTGATCTCAGAAACTTAAAAATATAAATAATAAAGTGCTTTACTATTTAAAGGTCCAGTGTGTAATTTTTGGGATGATCTATTGATAGAAATGCAATATAATATACATAGCTATGCTTTTAGAGGTGTATAAAGAGCTTACACAATGAAGCGTTGTGTTTTTATTACCTTAGAATGAGCAATTGCTTTACATACACCACGCATCCCCTTGCATGGAATTCAGCATGTTCTGTCAGCCGTCGTAGTGTTTTGAACGGGAGGGGTGGAGTGAGCGGTTGGTTGCAATTCGCAACCTTGCCGCTAGATTTCACTGACTGGACCTTTAAACTGTCTAACATCTAAAGCAAAACATGTGGAATGCATACAACATTAAAAAATAAACATCTTGACAAACACAACGACAATAGACTAGACAACCAAAAACCCCAAAACAGACTACTAGACGACCCACATGAACCATTTATTTACAATTTATTTATTTTCCCCATGACTGGCAGCCAAACCAGCTGATGCAAAGTCTAACACTTTCCATTAAGTGAACCTCTGCGATGTGACACCAGCTAAAATCTTCCAGACGGCAGGAGACTCTCAGCTGAATGTGCCAGCTGAAAAACGACTGCTATGACTGACATACAGGTTGAATCTTAACGCATTTTAAACGAAAAGCTCACGTGGTAACGTCCCGACAAAACTGCTACATTCACAATCCTTTTTCCATCTGTTGGTTTATAACCCTGAAGTACACCACGGGTCACACCGTCCCCGAATTAAGCACCCGTGTGCTTGGGTGGGCTCCATTCAGTAAACTTGCTATTTGACACTGTATACACACACGCTAATGCTGTTTCTACAAATTCACTTTCTGGGCAAGGAACAGCCACTTCAGCAATACATATTTACTGCCCCAGAACAATCTGGGTAGAGTGTTTCCACGGCAACAGCCAGATGTTGTGCACATCAGGGCCTGCGGGGAGGAGGCATCTGCTAGAGTTTTCCCTAAGGCACATTAGAATAACTGTGAACGTAGTAAGAGATTCAGCGGAATGGGAATACAACTTGAATCAACTTTAGTGATAAATACATCACAAAATAACTCAAACTTGGAAATCTTTTACTCTCCCTTTTGTTTTTCTGACCCTGTATTTAAAGAGCAGAGCAGCTCTCTTTCCTAGGAAATAAACCGAATGGTAATTTATAGTATCAAGTTAAAGCACCAAAACGTCTCTTCAGATGATGCACAAAATATCGGAACTTTGCTGTAGTACTAGTACTTTCCTTGTATGGCAAACTCATAAAACATATTTTTTTCACAGATATAACAACATTATATGGGTTTATGATGACATGAGGGTGAGCACATGACAACAGTTTGAGTGAAGTAGTCCTTCACTGAACAGATATATCTGAATATGAAAATGCACTAAACGTGTAATATTCTGACAAAGAATGCAGGATGGTATCTGTTCACCGCACTCCCATCATGCATAACGCATGAATGAAAAAAATAACCTCACCACACCCGACAAGATAAAAGGCACAAAAATAGAAAAACGAAAACGAATCAGAGCTCTATCCAGACATGAAGTATGGCAACTGTCTGATGTCCAGTGAAGCTCAAAAATCATAATAAATTCATAATGCAAAGCAAAGTAAGCGATTTAGGTTTCAATCCTTGTAAAGACTATTAGTTGTAGTGGTATTCCTTTTATTTTCAATAGAAGAACTGACTTCACAGGCTCAACCACACATTGTGGTCACATCCATTACAAGCATTTCAGCTTGAAAAAGAACTGGAAGCATTTGAACGCAGTTTTCATATACAAAGAAACGCATTAGTTCAATGGAAAAGTGACTAATACGACGAATTAAGCATGTATTTATCTGCTGGTGAAAGAAAGCAAACGTGTTTATTTGACACACTGCTTCAACACAGATGTTTTAGAAACCTCAGTCCCTTTTGACTTTCACGAGCTGTCTTACGTTTCAATCCCGTCAAGTGTAAAGCTAATATTGTACTCGGATAATTAAAACAAAAACTATCAAAAATAATAAACTGATATCTGAATAAATTATTATTATTTTTAGTAGCCTAGTATTAAACGTTGAGGCTTACCTTCATGTCTGGCACCAGCTGCCTGACTTTAAAGGTGGTTTTAGACCCCGTCAACATAATTTCGAGTAAAAACAGCTGCAAACTAACAGGATAAACAGTGTATGTGAAAGCGGTTTGGAAGTGCAGCTTTGATCCGCTTCATGCTACATAAAACCGACGATCTTCGTCCTTTTAGCATCACTAAAGCTCTTCGCTATGTTCATATATAAAAAATAAACGCACTTGACATAAATCATCTCTATCGCAGATGTATTTTCCACACGGAGGACGCGCTTTTCCATCGCATTTGTTTACACCCCTTACGCCATAGTGAAAACGACACTAGTGTTACTGAGTAACAAAAACCAGCGCTGAAGGCTCTTAAAGGGACAGTACACCAGAACTCTGAATGGAACTCCATCATTCAATGGGCGCGTTTCAAATCCTAGTGTGCTGCCTAGGTGAGCAGCATTATTGGGCGTCTTTGGCATCGTTCGACATGAACGCATTTTTTGCGTGACCATATATTATACATGCATGTACATACTTTAAGACACTCACACGTGCTTAAAGGGATAGTTCACCCAAATCTAAAAAGACGGCCCTTTATTCATGTTGTTCAAACCTGTATATGACTCTTTCTTTTGCAGAACACAAAGAAAGATATTTTGAGAAATGTCTTGATGTTTTTGTGCTAATACAATTGAAATCAATGGGTGCCAATGTTTTTCCAACATTCAAAACTCTTTTGTGTTCTGCAGAAACAAAGAAAGTCATACAGGGTGAGAAAATGATGAGAAAACTCATTATTGAGTGAACTATGCCTTTAATGGTGCCATCTGATTACAAACAAAATCTTTTAAAACCAAAATGGCATTTTTTATTATTTCTTTTTTCTGTATGGAATTCAAAATTGTGAAGTGTGAAAGTAATATAGTTCAATTTAAATGTGCAGTAGTATGCAGGAAAATGTAGCATAAACATGTTTCACAATCACATCATTTGGAAAATATTTGAGTTCAGATGTCTAACAGTTAAACAGTTGACCTGTTTGTTGGTCTACTCTTAGAGATGTTCGGTTTAAATTGATTTGGCTTGCAAAATTCTATTACACACATAGCGGTTTTCACAGTTAGCATTTTTGCAAAGCAGCTTTACATTAAATTTAAACCACTACAGAATTAAGAAAGTGATAGAATACAGTGAAATTATAAAATATATGGTATAAGTATAAAATAGAGAATAGAAAATGTGCTACTATAATTTCTTCATAAAATCTTTCAACATAATTAGTAGGAGTTGTGCAAGCTAAAACTTTTGCACAATAAAGCAAGTAACTTTAGACATATTAAACATGGAGAAATAACGAAATCCTATGATAAATGCACAAAATATCACATTATATTCACACACCTGTCTACAAAACACTCTCACAGGTGCACCACAAATCATATTGTACTTCACAGATGAACAAACACATGACGCTTTCTGACACCGTACTTACCTTTCCACCACAGCATCAAAGAACCATTTTAGAGCAACTTCCAAACAGCACAGAGTGACACGGTGATGCATGTACCGCATCAGGGTTCATGGATATAATCTGATGCAGTGAACTCTGCGTGGAAAAGGCCTGCACTTGAAATGGATACTTGCAAAGCAAAAACAAATGAAAACCGATACCATAGATATCAGCGCTCCTAGTATTTATTCATCACACTCTCACTTTGAATTTAATAGAGCAAAAAATTCACAAGAAATAACCCCAAAAAATGGATTACCCTTATTCTTAAAACAAACACATAAACACCTGGTAATCACTGTACTGTAAATGTGGCTCTACATGACTTATAAGGGAGCCAAAGCAAACAAAGATATTTTTGTATTAAGTAGAGTTAACTTCACGGCAGTAAAACAGCTGGATATAATGCTATCATTATTACAATGAGGAAAACCATGTTTACTGATCCTCTCACACAAGGCAAAGTTCACATTCTGTGGTCATTTTCAGCTGTAAACAAATGCTACCGAAAAACTGCAGAAAACTTGTGTAAGATATTAAAGGGACAGTTCACCCAAAAAGTTTGTCATCATTTACTCACCCTCGGGTTGTTCCAAATCTGTATAAATGTCTTTGTTCTGATGAACACAAAGAAAGATATTTGGATGAATGTTTGTAAACAGTTCTTGGTTACCATTGACTACCATAGTAGGAAAAATGACAATGGTAGTGAAAAGTGCCTGAGAAAGGTTTGCTTTCCTACATTCTTCAAAATATCTTCTTTTGTGTTCAACAGAACAAAGGAATTTATAATGCAATTTTCCTATGGTATTAAATGTTGACCAAGAACTGTTTGGTTACAAGCATCAGAATTTGTAACAACTTGAAAACTGTTTCTTTTTGTAAACGTATTAACTAAACAGATATTCGATGCCGGCTTGTTATACACCTTGCTAAAATATGTTATAGAGAATCTATGATTAAGAACACTGTTTGCCATTGTTTCTATTGACATCTATGCATTTGAAGATGCTTTGTGTATTTGCGTCATTCGGAAATCAAACCATGATATTGCCGCTGTTAGTGTTGCATTCTACCAGCTGAATTAAGGGAACGCATCTATATCTTGTGGCAAATACTTGATACATAATGAATACCTAAAAAAGTTTTAATGTTAAATTCATGTTTTCTATTATAAATGAACACTTTGAAGAATATAATTGCACCCCATGTTTGACAAACTTATGTATCCTTGTACAACTTTTAAATGTACATTTTTCAAATAGAAGATCCCACAATTTAGAAGAGTGCAACATAAAAAGACCAATACAAAAACCTGTGTTTAAATACAATGATAATTTTATTAAAACGGTGCAAAAAGAAAGAAAAAATAAAACCAAAAAAAATCAGATGTTCTTTCCACCAAGATTGCACTGTCACACAGCCTAGGGTCACCCCTCAAACAAGGAGAGAAAAAAAACTGAAAAGAACCACCAACTACCCAATTCGCCAGAAGTAATGCACAAATAAATCTGCCAGTTCTGTACATGCAACAGTTTCAGTCCCATGCAAATTCAAATATGCTGTTGACTGTAGTTCTGTTACATCCGTGAAAACATACTATATAAAAATAGTAAGATACATCATCAAAAAACAAAAAGCCCACTGTATTAAATAAGATAATTTAGTGTGAAAACTGAGGGCGGACATCACCATCATTTAGAAAAAGTACTCAAAAATCTGATAAAGTAACTTGCTTTAAAATTGAAATGATGAAATTTAGGGCGGCCCGTCTGTTTGACAACTAGCCACGTAAGAAAGAACATCCCAGTTTCAGAACTAAACTTCACAAACGCTTGAAAAGTCTTACTACAAATATATACTCTTAAATCATACCATCTTGTCAGATCGCTGATGGAGAAATTAGTTTCGTTTTTTGTTCACAGGAAACTCTCAAGTTTTAAGAAGCTTCTCTTGGTCAACCTACAGTAGTCCCAAAATACTGACTCCACCACAGACTTCAACTTGGGTCCTATACAGCATACATTAGTATCTTTAAAAAACACTGTAAAACTGCTTTTCATTTACAAAAATAACTTGAACGCATTTATACAACATTTTTTATTTCTTAATACAAAAATGTTCGCAATCTTATTGAAGTCCAAAACTCAGCGTGGCTTGAACGACCTCTCCATTTTGTTAAATAAATGGATCCGTTAAAACGAAAGCTACGAGTACAATAGAAGGAGAACATAAACTCCTGCGGAGAATCACTTGTCATTTTTCCCCACGTTTGTGCCTTGAAGCTGCAATATTTTTGCAAAAGCTCAATTTACTGCACACACACACACACAGTAAACACACAAACACGTGCTCACACGCTGAATTTTTTTCGCGAATTAGCAGTGGAAATCTGATGTCTGGGTGAATATGCCTTGCATACGACAAAACAACTGTTCAATTACATCCACTTATTTGTTTGCATTTTATATTCAAACGTGCTTGACCAAAAACAAACAAACAAAAAAGCAGCGTCCTCTCTGTCCCTTATTTACACTGTGAAATAAGCTGTCAGTCTCACAAGGTCACTAAAGATTTCTTGTATTGATACAGAAATGGAGGTAATCGCTGCCAGAAAGAACCTTAACCAGTGCGCCATCTATTGGTTATAAGTGTGAATAACACTAAACAATCCTTTTCAAAAATAAAACAGATTCTCATTTTGCTGCAAAACCTCACTCTGTCAAAACGTAATAAAAATGAAGAACCCAATGTGAAAAGGCTTCAAATGGAGGGAGACACCAGATGATGTCTGATGATGCTTAGATTTGGTTACTTCTTAATTGTGCAAATCAGTCATTTAAGTCGACATGGTTACACAGATATTTGCATATGACTGAATACATCTGTTTTGAGTGCTTTAGAAGCGGGCGTTCATAGAGACTACAACACCAGTTCTACATCTACCACCAGTGTGATGCACTAAAAGTAACTCACATCAGCTATTCATATGAAAATCACAGCAGCAACATCCTCGTACAGTACTATAACAGCCCATTCCACATGAGCGATGAGAATTTAAAGGGACTGAGAATGAAAAGGTGGTCTTTATTTACTCACCCAATTTTTTATGAATATTTTGGCCATTTATTCCATGTAATGAAAGTCGATATGGATGTATCTTGCTCTCTGCTGTACCACATTACAATAGATATTGTACGTGAGTTATGATGAAAATATTGGTACAGAAAATCAAAATACTAAGAAGACTCATATGGACTACTTTTGGATAACTTTTTTGTCTTTTTAATGAGCTCAACAGTGCCACTTTCACATCACTGTGTGGTGAATGCCCGAGACATGAGGGTGAGCAAATAATGACCATATTTTCATTTTTAAATCAACCAACCCTTTAATACAACTAGCTGGCTTTAACAGGGATTGTACTGTCTGTCAACAGTATAACAGGTTTGTGAAAAGGTACGTCTGTCATAAAATCTAGATGCATGCTGCATCATGTAGTTTATATACCGAGGAGCAAGTATCCCTCTGCGTCCGCAAATACAGACAACTCTGTAATCAGCTCTACGAATGCAGAAGCAAAGAAAAATATGAATTCAGTTCAACAATCCCCCTGAAGCACTGAACTAAGACTGAAAAGGCAACTAGGAAAGAAGTGAGCCTGCGCACGACACAGTGGCACCAAATGCCGAACCCTGACCTTTGCAGTCCACACGAGAGGAGCTGCTAACTTCGTCCGAAACGCTGTATGATAGCGACGAGAAGCACAGCAACATAACAGTCTATCGTTGTCACGTCTAAGGCCCGCACGCATAACATTGGGACATCGGAAAAGTGCTTGGTTTTGTGCATCTTTGTCATACGTCACTGGGGCGATAATCTTCCCATATAGGTACAGTGAATTTAAGGACAGCTGATCCCAGTGTTAACCCCAATATCATCAAGGAACACACCGCTGAATTTGGTGAAGCAGTAACGCTGGAAGGGAACTTAGAAATTGCTTTCAACATTACCTCTCTGCGACTACCTTGTTTGACTTTGTTAAAATAAACGATATAATACTTTCGCGCTATGTCCACGCAATGTACCATTTATTAAAAAATAAAATAAAAGATCAATCTATCAAGTTAATATTAAGATGGGCAGTTATTAAAATGTGTCCACTTTGTTGTAAATGTTTCCAACACTTAATATGGACATATGTGTGAATAAGTAATTGAGGAAAAGCAAAACCTTTGGCTGTCAAGGTTCAGCTCCGCCACACACTTGATTTGAAGTTGAACATCTTTGAGGAAGGAAGCTAAAAAGCACCATAAGTAGACATCTCATTTAAGTCAAGTATGGTCTTGAAACTGATGCAGAATAAAGTAACAGAGCAAACTGGGTCAATGCGGACAACGCGCATTTTTAGTTAACAGTGTGTTGTTGTTCTGAAATCACAATATGGCAAGTCTTACACTGACTGCAGTGTTACCATTTCTACAAACGCAGCAGTCATAAATACAATTTCCTGTGCTTAACATGTATTTTTGGGGTATGCATTTGTTCATGTGATGCAAGATAGCACACTGTGCTCCAACATCTTTTGTCTGTGCTCTATATTCTCGCCCCTAGAAGGAGACAGGCATGACCACGACCAATAAGGGCAGAGCTTGAAGCTCCTGCCTATGAGCCACGGCAAATGTAACACAACAGCAGTCCCATTTCCATGGCCATCATCACTGTCCCCTCATCCACAAGACAAAGCTGATCTCGTGTTCAAGCAAGATCTACGCAAACAGGATATGATGTGGCTCACGCAGTGGGCTCCGGTGGAGTCCTATTAGGAGAGGGCAGAGCAGATTATCCATTCAAAACCTGTGAATAGCTGGCTCTGTTTCTCTCCTCTTCAACTCTTCTCTGTAGCAGTACGAGCAGTAGTTGCCTGTCTCTGGGTGGCCGTAGTAATTGCAGGTAGGTGTTCTGCATCTGCTAGACTGCAGGTTGGCCAGTCCACCTGCGCTGCCTAAGGAATAATGCCTCACAGGCATTGGCCCATTGCGACCGTCCAGAGTAGAGCGCAAGTCCCGCAAGCCATTCGTGTAGCCTCCTATAGTCGGTTCAGGTGGGTAATCAGCTGGGTCATGTTCCTGGGGAAAAGACGTCAAGCAGGGGGTGATACGGGACGGGCTACCCAAAGAGGTGGGGGGTGGGTGGTACTGGGAATGTGGAGGGCCTTGTGCTAATGGGTAGTGTCGTGGCAGCGTAGCGTAAAATGGCAAGCCGGGGTAAGAGGAAGGTGAGCCTCCTGCGAGTTGTCGCCGTGTCTCCAGGTAACCGTGCATATGAAGATGCTGGGTGAGTGGGGAGGGAGATTGGTCAATTAAGGTGGGCCTAGGGATGGGCACCACACCCGAGTACATTAGTGGACTGAAAGAAGAGGACTTCAAAGGGTTGAAGGTTGGAGGCGAGTTGTCAGTAGCTTCTTCCTTGCTATCAAGACCTCTGTAACCCAGATCTGGCCCCTCCTTTTTAATCTGGGATCCGACGGTCGTTGCGAGACCCCCGGCTGCTTTCCGTTCAGCCTCTCTCTTCTGATCCTGCTCTGTATGGAAACGCTCTTCTGCGTCCAACAGATAGCGCTGGATCATCTCCTCTTGGAATGGCTGCCGGTTGCTTGTAGTGAGTACTGCAGCAAAGATGTACTTCCTTTCGCCTTGCATAGCGGATCGGAGAATGCCGAGACTAACCTTCACGTCCGAGCTGTATTTAAAAGTGTCACTTTCTGAGCAGTTTCCATTTTGCCGCTCGCTGTTGGAGGATGGTGAACCTTTACCAGAGTCCTCGGAGCCGGTTTGAGTGGAGGGACAGCTGTCCTTACTGCCCTTACGACCTCTCAGGGAGCCTTTTTTCTTCTCCTGACCTTCCGGTTTTCCTACACTCCCACTTGCATTCTTCCCTGTCATCAAACCTCCTACATTCTTCTTCAGCTTACTGCCCAGGCTCTTGCCAAAGCTACCCAGCTTGTTGGCAACAGAGTCTGCCCGTTTCTTGTCCTTATCTTTTTCTTTGTCTTTCTTGCCCTTCTCCTTGCCCATAGTGCCTCCAGCCGAGCAGTTACTGGACGAGCTCGAGGAGCTGGAAGATCCACCATTCGTTTTGCCCGTTGTACCGCCGGTTCCGGCTGCGCTACTGTCTCCGTTTCCATTGGAACTGCTGCTGACGGACTCTTTATCGGACTCTCCGGAGTCTGGCGGGGTGCGGGCATCCTCTCCTGCAGACGCTGTAGGTGATTCTGGCTGGGCCAGTGGGGCTTGCTGTGGATGCAGACAAAAAAGGTCATGCATGCTGAAGCGTTTAGCTTTAATACAAATGCAGATGCCATACAACATCTTTTGGCTGACCTTAAATAACTCAAAAATACCAAATCCTCAAAAATAATCACTGTTTGAAAACACACTCCAAATTACACACTTTAAACATGAATCTTTGAAAACTAGGTAAATTTGTGTTCGCAATAAAAAAGCTTTGTATGCTTTTTGGAAGTTAAGGCTTGTCCACACCGGGACGATAATCGTGCGCGTTTATCGTCAACGTTTAATGCCTCGTGACTAAACAAACGGCGCACACCGACGCGCAAAAAAAGTATTTTTTTTGGTTTGATGCGCCGCATTAAAACTGGCTGACCAATGAGATTGGTGCTTTTGTTCACGTGCCTGGAGCTGCTGAAGTTACAGTAAAACGTGACTTGGTGGCGCTCAAGCACACAACGGTCTTGCCGAGCACACACTGACGAAGAGGAAGCAAGATGAATTCTTCTTCTGTGTGACAACCGAGTGTCAGAAGCATTAAGTTGCACAGCGCCACCTTGTGAACCGGGGTATTTCTGTTTTTCATTAAGCGCCATGAGTGAATTTGCACGTTCACATGGCTCATTGCCAGTGAAAATCGCTTGGGTGTGAACGTGGAAAAACGTCTCGAAAACAGTGGCGATAAGCATGTGCGATTATCGTCCCGGTGTTTACAAGCTTTTACTTTTCACCTAGTTAGTTAAACTAATCTTATTTTCAGCCAAGCAAGAAGCTCACCTGTACCTCTACGGGTAGGGGAAGCCAGGTCACAGTCATGTAGCTGTGTAGTAGATGAAGCTTGGCCTCCAGAGATAAAGTTACACTGCAACCAAACAACAAACAGGTCAAAGCACTGATATTCACATACAAGCTCAATTTTAACTGCCTTTGGGAAAAAACTAAATCACGCTATACGTTTTATTAACAATGCTTAGAAGATGTAGTGCATAAATGAATACTGTCACATACAACCACACCACTTCTTGTGCGTAACCTAACCTGTCCTGAGGTAAAGTGATATTTAAGTTTTCTGTGGAACAAAATTCAACTGCAGACGCAATCCTGATCTATTTGAAGACGTCCCCGTCTTCTATTCATAGCAGCATTTAACCTGCATTAAAGAATGAGTGTTGCTAATCTTGAATGTTTGTCAACGGCACACAGTCACAGCAGGCCTCACAGTACTAATTCTGTCATTATGGTCCGGCATTACTAAACTGTGATGTAAGCGAGTCAGAGCTGAGTCATTTGGCACTGGTGTTGTCAAAATAAACTGAATACTTGGAAACATTCCTATGTTTTAACTTTCAATCGAATTTGTTGTATGCACACATGACATGTTTCGGATTCAAAACAAGTGAAACTCAATGGATGGCGTTTAATTGTGACATGCTGTTGATTGCCACAGAAAATAATTATTGTTTATAGTTTGTAAAAACAAGTATGAATCGAGTGTATAGACTGTTTGGCTAGTGTCTAATAATATAACTATTTATATTTATTTAATTTAAGTTATTATTAATTTATATTATTATTTTATAGTATAATAATTGTATTAAATAAACGATTTGTTCAATGTTCATTTTATTAAATAAACAAACAATTCAAAAATATTTGTTGAATGGATCCTGCAGTTTGGTCGCATTTAAACAAACCGTATGGGACATTGACATCTAGCGGTTGAACTTGGTATCGGAGTCTAAATTCAAAATATCGGAGAGAAAAGTTTAGCGAAGTAACGTTTTTTCTTGGTTTCTTTTCAGTGTTATCAGAAATAATCTACAGGTGCTCTATTGTTAGTGAATGTGTACCGGAAGTTAAGGTGGGGTCACAAAAGTGCGCATGCGCAGTACCATTTGTTTATGTTGTTAAGATGAAACCGTCTATATTATGTGCTAATAAGGGTAGTTAGTAACATAAGACAAGTGCACTAAAAATGGCTAACTAAGCTTGTCTGCACAAAGTAAAATCTAATATTTATATTATGGCTATGTGAAGACTACATGCTACCTAGTACCAGTATGAAAAACCCACCAGCTTTTTTCTGAGGTACAAAAATAGTGTCTCGTGTGATCAATAAAACATGCTATGAATATGCCTTTTTTTAAACCCAGAACATTCTTCTAAAACACAGACATGTCCAATGAAATATCTACCTTGCTAGCATCACGTTGTCGTTGTCATCTTTTCCCCATTCCCAATCTGCCCCGGGATCCACGGCAAAGTGCAAAGGCAGCATCTTATGATCAGAGTCTGTCAGAGGGATCACCACTGCGAACAGTTTTAAAAGGTAACACAAATGGTCAGTGGCTTTTTAAATTACACTCCAATTCTAGATTTATTATTTGACTATAGTTATTTAAAAAACACACAATCCAATACTCAAGCAAACTTTAAGACTACAGTCTTATGACCCTTGAAGGAATAAGCTGTGATTAAATTTAGGGATTTCTTGTTTTGCTTTTTATTTGTTAGGCAAGAAAAAATAGCATTTACCATAAAAGCTATTAGACTTGCAACATGAAATCACACGGCTCCTCACCTTGCTCTTTGGAACTGTCCTTTTGCTCCATTGAAACGAGGGCGGAGAAATGTGCCTGGTCATAAGCCAGAACGAGAGGGGAGCGGTGACACTTGTTGGCAGCTACTTCCAGGGGAAGGTAAATCCCGCCAAATGGGATTGGTGCAAAAGCTAAACAATTGAATAATATGAGTTATGCTTTGGTTATCAAAGTAAAAACCACAGCATTATCACGCATTAAAATGATTAAAAAGGAGATGTTCCACACTTCTGTAGCATTTTTGGGTTTATACTAGGGGTGTAACGGTTCTCGGTAAAAAAATTGAACCGCACGGTTCTCCACAACGGTTCATCTTAAATCTGATGACGCATTTATAATATGGTTCTCGTTAGAAATTATAATGCGTAAAACAGACTGACAAAGTTCAGCTAATGTATGTTTGTCGATGGATACACATTTAATACCTACAACAAATCAAATAACGTAGACAAATTTCAATAGGATTGACGTATGCTGTACAGTCATTTTATCACCCGGGTGTTGAGAGCGCGCGAGTGCAGGTGAGACCTGAACAGCACATGTTGCTATTTAAACTACACTCATTCAAACGTTGCAAATTTAAACATTTAAGTGCAAGATGATGCACAAGAAAACTCGCTTGCGCGCTGTGAGAAGATCCAATGCATGCATAAGGAAAGTCTCAGACATGGCGCAAATATTGAGTTGTCTTTGAAGCGCTTAAACGGACAAAATTACACACAAAGTAGGTCAACATGCCCCTCTTGTTGAGTATCTTAACAAACATAGTAGGTTATGCCATAAGTGAATGGACGAAATAGATGAAAAACAACGCATGTGTACAGTATCAGTGTACTGGATCCGTTTCATTCCTCTTAAAGCGACAGCAGCATATTCCTGCTGTCTGTTAAAAGTCAAGGAAATCACTCACTGCTTGTGACTCAATAGCTTCTGTAACTTCAATTATGATTCATCTTTATTTAATTTGTGCATATGCAATGTTATGTTTTATTTGATTACTTTAATCCATTTCTACCTTAAAATATATATATACAGTATCTTATTTTATTTTCTGCTTTGCTCTGTTGTTTTATTGGTGCTGTTACTTGTAGCTTGATTATTTGTTCTTATTTTTATTTGTCAGTAGTCCCTTTTCCCTGAACATAGCATGAACCGAACCAAAACCGTTACCCTAAAACCGTGACACACACCAAACCGTGACTAATTTTAACCGTTACTCCCCTAGTTTATACCATAAAGAAGTTTTTCATGTCCAAGAATTCTATATGTAAATGACCACTGTTGTGATTAACATTTGATGACGAAACACAAGCAGATTTTAGTGGCAGGGATTTATCATAAATGTTGGTTGGTTTTTTAACCTTCTCCTCCAGAATCC
Source organism: Triplophysa rosa (assembly GCF_024868665.1). Lineage (NCBI taxonomy): Eukaryota > Metazoa > Chordata > Actinopteri > Cypriniformes > Nemacheilidae > Triplophysa > Triplophysa rosa. The sequence continues at coordinate 3,437,954 of NC_079897.1, forward strand.
CGCAGCATGGTGTCAGCCACCACTACTATCGGCCTGCGGAGCACATGGGCCAGAACGAAGACGTGAAACTCCTCCAGACTTTCGTACACTGGCTCTTCCTGCGACTCGGCACTGCATGGAACAAAACACATGTCATGAGCGAAATGTGAAAGGTTACATGGAGGTACAGTAAAAATATATAACTTCCAGTACAAATAATAGAAACAACTGGATAAAATCAAGTTCCAACAAACCCATTGGTGCCATTGGTGCTGTAGTGTATTCTGGGTTCACTGGATGCCAGCTTCAGCAACTCATTCCACTCCTTCTGCCACTCTTCTTCTGTGTATACCAGCCCAGACTGCACACAATTAACGCACACACACACGCACGCACACAATAAACATCTAATTTTCATAATTATATGCCTTCAAGTAGAAAGTTAAACAGCAAATTGCTTAGATTTGAATAACATACTGTAGCCATATTTGTTATCAACTAGTTTACCTAATGATTCTGTAATCTAGGGCTAAATTAAAGAATACTACAGTAAAGTTCTATCCTTTCCAGCGCACCTTTAACAATGTGTGGATATGACTATTGCAGTGTGCGTTCAGGCATAAAATGAGTACATAATAATAATAAAAAACATCTCTAACCTCTTTGTTCTGCATGGTTTGTTGCCATCTCCACCTGCGCTTTAAAGCTTCTCTCTCCTGCCCATGATCCATCAATGCATAGAGAGATTTTCGCAACATCAGGTCTCGATCGTGGAAGCCCCACATACCTGCATAATAACGTTGAACATCTTAGAGAGCAATAATTAAACAAAACTCATAAAGGTATAGTTTATTCAAAAATGACATTTCTTTTAACATTCTCACATGTTGTTTCAACCCTGTGACATACTTTCCATTAAACACAAAAGGAGCTATTACAGAATCTCAGTCACCTTTCGCCGTCATTGCTTTTTTGTCATATAAAGAAAGTGAATGGCTATGAAGACTGAACAGCTTAAAATCTTTATGTTCCCTGGAAGAACGTCAAACAGGTTTGCAACAACATGAGTAAAATAATGACCGATTTTGGGGATTTGTTTAAGTTTAATAGTTGACTGCTGGATTGACATGCACTGGGCTGGGCTTCCCAAAAGCATCGTAGCCTTAAATTGATCGTAGCTCCATTGGTGACAATGGTTCTAAGATCAACTTTAGGCTATGAAGCTTTTGGGAAACGCATCCCTGTTTGTTTAAACTACAAATGCAATGTAAATGTGTTTCTGGCTACAAAGCAATGATTTTTAAATGAGCGGTGTTTGGACACCGTTTAAACCTGTATTTAGTGCTGTCTGCTTGTGAATGGGTTGTCTACGATGGATGTTAACACCTCGTGTAAACACCACTGTGACCAGCATCTTTATAACAATCTTATTTGTTTATTAACACAATGGTTTAGTTTTCACACTCACCCAAAGAGGCTGCATGTAACAGACAGTTCCCATCTCCACTAGTAGCCAGAGGCAACAAGCTCTGACAGCCGGTTCCCAAACGAGTCCACCAGTTAAGCCTCCCTATTAAATTAAAGGTGATGACAGTTATATTTCAATACCTAAATAGACACGTCTACGTTTTTAGCCGTGTTTAAAAACCTAGAAAGTTTCCTAGAAATGCAGCATTTTAGTAAAAACAATTATTACTGTCTCATATGGCAGAGCTATTACCATCCATATATGATGTAAATATATAAAACTCTTAATTGTTGGTTTAGATACAGTAGGTCTTCAAAACTCTTTAAGCAGAAAAACAGAATGACTAACCAGCATGCTCCAACGCCACCAGCATTGACTGCTCGATAAGATCTCGCTCGATAAATCCGCGAAAGTCATCCCTGTAGATGGTGAGATCGGGAAGCTGGAAAGTGCAAAGTGGAGTGTCTAGAAGCAGCTCGTTGACGCCACCCGTACTGGACATGTGCGAACGGGCCAAAGAGACGATGGTGGAGCTGGCGTGTGAGATCCCCCTTGAAAGTCGCTTCTCCGTGGCTGCTGCCATGATACATATTCAAATTACTTCACTTACTAGAGAATTCTAAACTTAAAACTGGTAACCTATTAGTCATTAGACCTATTTTTTATCTGCCCACCACAAGTTTCAATATGAAACGCAGTGTAAGTCAGGTGACAGTGGGCGAGGCTTAAAATGATATCATATGCAACTAGTGTCACGGTTCGAGTAAGTCATTTACAAAAATTATAATTAAACTGCTTGAGAATTGAGTTCAGGCCATGCACAGTAGCTTTCTAGTACTTTGTGTACCTTGCACAGCGTCATCCTGGCGATGTAAGTGGGGTCGTGGTGTTCGGGCCATCTCCTTTTCAACGATGGTGTAGTCTCTCTCCTCCGTAAAGGTGCACGACAAGTTACCTGCGTGCACTTGTCTGAGCTGCTCAAAGTCACTGAGTGCAGCCGTGAGGTCCCAGTTCTTGCCTGTGAGATATGAAGTATGTTAAAGAAAATGAGAGGTCAAAGTTCCGCTGAGAGATTAAATGTTAACCAAACGTCATTACATACAGCAAAGGTCAACGACACATTCCCCTACAGCTGTCTCTGTAAACACTGGCGCGAACTGACTGTCAAGCGTGCATACTGCAGAACTATATATTTATAACCCCTTCTCTTATCAGCATAGAGTGTTGCTAGGCAACATGCACGGGTTAGTTAAGGCTTTACCTTACTGCGCATTTTCGTATAGACGCTTAAGCCACTGGCTCCTGCAGTTTATCATAAAGAAGGCTGTCCATCCCTAGGTCTGTAAGTATGGCAGTATATTGTGTGTTCTGCTATGCAGTTTATTCCACTATGTGGTATATCTATAGTACGATTTTAAAAAAATTGACAGCAGGCAGAAATACATTTACTACATTTTTGTTCATTTATTCTCCTTTGATTCTCGTTATATAACATGAAGCTCTTTTGCAATGATGCAATGCCTTCTTTTTGTGGCGAAACATCTTATTGACATATGTCTACAAAGTCAATCAATCTAAAGAATTTAACTAAAACTATATTATTTTAATAACTATACTGAGATTTATACTATAGCAGTGATATAACCCCACCTCTACCCATTTACACTAAAAGACTGATGCCTCTCTGAAAGGCAAAAAAGACAAGCCAGATAGAAGGGCAATACGGAGAACAGGATGGCGCCAGCTCACCCTCAAGCAGGTCTCTGGCCAGTCCAGGTTCAGCTCCAGTAGAACGGACAAAGTCGGACAGGACTGCGTCCATATCCAAAGTCATGTGATCATGAATTTACAGTGCAGAAGGGGACACCAGGGCAGAGAAAAAACTGGAGAACAAATCTCCCTTACTGCAAAAGCACTGTTCTGGCCACACCTAAAGAGAGGCAGAAAGAGAGAGAGATCATTAGAGAGCCCATGCTCAAGTTTGGCTTAGTGCATCCTATTGGTGCACATTACTGGAGATCTGTTGACTCCAGCAGTCACATGTCTTTCCTGTGACCTCTGCTGTTGAGCTCAGCTGAACACTCAACCCTTCAGTTTGAATGAAAGAGAATTTGCAATTCATTAAAGGACAACTAGAACAATACAGCTGGTTTAGAAACACTTTATCGCTCAAAATGATGTTATTATGTAAATATTACCGTGTTACCATTAAAATAACCTATAATATTAACATAAAAGTAGCATTTTTCATATTTTACATATTTCTTACTTAACCTTACTCATTTTATTTTCAAATGCCATGACACGAGGCACGGGAAATGTGAATATATGTATGATTTGCTTTATCTTGTTCTTTCATTGGGGCCAAAGAAAACTATTTTTTTACTATTCATGCGATTCCATATAATAATGATGGTAAATTGAATTCTCACCCAAGCCTCTATGCCAGCTAATGGAGTAAAATTGTGTTTGTGTTTAATTCTTACACAAACAGCAGCAACAGTACACAAACAAGTATCTTGTGACAATTATTATTACGATTTATGATGACCAATAACATTTAGCTTCTGATAGGATTCTTTAACAAACAACTCCAGCGCTTTCCTCTAACAAGCACAACATTGTGGAGTCAATCAAGTGCACTTATCCTGTAAATACAATCATTTGAAGGCAGCCTAAGTATCAAAAAGAGTCATCTTACGGGGTAAATCCATGAAAGTACACAAAGCATGTTGTTTGGCAACAGTAACCAAAAAAATAACAGAAATCCCAGAATGTATTGTAAGTGAACAGCAATGGCACAGTCAGTTGCAACAGTGCAGGAAAACACCAGAGGAGCATCACAATGGCACTACACTACCCATAATGCTTCTCCCAGCAGAGCAGCTCTTTGAGGCAAACAGCTACTGATGTAGGGTTAGTCAAAGCTTTATGGGAGACAAGAAAGTGTCAAAGTGCAAAGAAAGCAAACTACCTTTTTTACCAGAGTAAAAACCAGGCATTTCAATTTACATTAGCACACTTACAAACTACATACTATTTTATTAACATGTATCCATACTGTGCACACAGTATACCACAGCACTTGACCTGCAATGCATTGTGAATAAAGATATTTATATTTACTCATACAAGTGTGTGCTAAATAACTGTTTGTTTCCAAATGATAGCTTGACATAGCAATGCGATCACATCTTATTTTTAACAACATACTGCCTACTCCAGTGTAGACTGCAATATTTAGTAACAGGTAAGCTAGTACTGTATTTAAAACATAAACAATGACACACTGCTGTTGATCATGCTTTACAGGTTTGCTAACAAACGTCACCTGTGATGATATTCTTCTGTCTGGGGTCAAGCGTTTCGTCACCCCTCCCTGATGTAATGTTACTTCCTCAGTCAGCGCTGGCCTTGCGTCCCTTAAAACTCTGACTCAAAGTTTTCAACTAAATGCTCATGACTCATGATTCCTTGCCTCCCCATCCGCTACGCCCAACAAAAAAGCAGACGTCTTCGCTGTGCCTAGACGGGCATAAAGGGCCTTTTCAGTGAGGGAGAGCTTTTTCTCTCGCTTTGATTTTGTTTGGCATCTACAGCTGAGCGAATAAAGACGTGCATGGCAAAGCAACAAAAACAAGCAGAGAAGCTGATTTAAATCAAAGCTGATGATCAATCTAATGATCAAAACTGCATCATTTTAAGAATTTGTGGACATACCTGCCAAATACAGCGAATCAGACTAATCCACTGGGTGGGACAGGATTAGTGAGTAAACACTGTTCTTATCAAAGTTCAAAAGAGAAATGGTGTTAAATAAAACCCTGAGTAAGCAGGTTTCCATCAGTCTGGTTTTATTCGCATTTTGAAGTTTCGCATCAGAAACGAGTGATGGAAATGGCAAATTTCGAATTAAAAACCCTTAATTCGCAAATAAGTTTTTACGCTCGCTTGAGGTGGTTTTTCTTTTTTGAGAAAAAGGTTAATGTGAATAATGGGAGATAGAAACGCATTTGTCAAATAAATTCCTCCAAAAAGTCACGTAACTGCACTATGAGACTGCGTAACCTGACTAACCAGAGTACTGATCTTGTTACACAGCATGAGAAATGTTGTTACGGTCATTCTTAAATGCCTGAGCAAAGTCGTCAAAGTATTTCTGTAATTGCCTCTTAGAACTGTCACGACTGTGTTTCCCAAACAGCACGCATCCACAAAAGCAGCGCATTTATTGTGTTTCGTAATCGTCGGCTTGCGCAAGTTTTATTATATATGAAAATTATTATATTCAGTGGCTTCTCTTACTTTTCTTACTGGTATTTAGTAGCAGTTTATTAGGAAGTGACAGTGACTAGTTGGATGGAAACGGTGCTTATTCGAAAATGTTTTATGCGATATTCCAATTTTGCGCATAAGCTAAATTCGCAACTTTGGATGGAAACCCGGATAATGACTCAGCCAGTAGCTTATAACTCACTTCATTCCCACAGTTTTTTTAACAACATTATCAAGAGTGAGTCAACCTCTTTAAATGTTCTGACAAAAACAAATGCAACAGCAGGTTCAAAGGTCCAAACCCCCATAGAAGGTCACAAGCCCATCTCTTAGCAGCCAAAAACAGAGAAATCACTCAACAAACAAGTGCGGGAAGCAAAATGGGCTAGGACTGCCACAAGATCATTTTTATATATACATATTTTTTTTATTAATTAATTATATATAAAATACCATACATTTAATATTAAATATTAACTACATTAATAATGTCGTCTGAGAATGTCCATCTTTGAATTTCTGATTTTTCTAATCATCGAAGCTGATGATGTACCAAGATGAATTGCAAATCCACATTCACAACTGATTGACAGTCCTCATGAATGCACAACTATTTAAAGCCTTGAGTTTTGGTTTAATCGCCACACCTGAAAACCTGTCAGAAGTCACATTAGATTTAACATCTCGGGTTACTGTGGGAAACACTGCTCTCCAATGAAAACCATGTGGGGAAACGAGTCACAAAGCACACCTGTACGTTTACATAGTTTGTTTATGAGCAAATGTTTCAACATCCCATGTATAGCAACATTATGGCACATGGGTTTTGCAAGAGACACCCAGGCGATGTAAACAGGCAGCACCCAACAACGCCCAACTGAATTTTTCTGCAGTGGCTAGCTGGGCTTTTGTCTGTTACATAACGTGCGTTGCTGCCAACACGTGGGTGCTTTAAGATAGCAGGATCATTAAAACCGACACACAAGCAGAGGTCAACTCGGTTGTGTTCGCTTTGTGCACTGGACTGACTCTAGCTCTGAGGAGTGCAACTGCATAAAGGTTCAACTAAAAACGGAGATTAGAAATCATTTTGGGGAATAAGATACATGCGTTTAACCCTAAATTCTGACTAGAGCAAATGTTATCGAGCTGGATAATATAGAACTGGTTAAAATTACAAGCTTCTTTGTCATTGTTATCCAACAGAAGTGTTAAATTTGAGCTGACTAAAAATCTAAAATCTGAATACAAATGCAATGGAGAAAAGCTTTAAGCTAATAGGATTTCTCATTTCAGGAGAGCACAGCTTAACGGATAGCAAAGTCACAGTTGAAGAGTAATAGAATGGATCATCACATAGCTTCAGAGCTGCATTAATGAGTCCAACTGCTATCCAGCGCCAATAGCTGAGCTTCACAGAGCAAAAATGCTTGTCAGTCAGAAATGTGGCTGAGAATTTGACTCATGCTTGACGCTTGAAAATTGCCGTGTTGCACTTGTCATTCTGTGAAAGAATGACAAGTAATTTTTCTGGCCTCACTAAAAACTGAATGTCAAGCCAAGAAACCAAAATCACAAACAGTAAAAGGATATTTAATATTTGAAGGTGAATTGTGAATTACTAACAGAAATATAATTATATAATTTTTTATATATTATATAAATAAAAATACTTTTTTACAGTTTGTCCTGGCTGGTAATTTTTAGATGTCCCTGAATCCATGTTCTGTCCAGTCCTACCTTGCAAACATGCTGTAAAACTAGAGGCAAAGTTGTGCGTACACTAAACTGGGACATGAGCGAATACTGGGTACTGCCAGAAAAAGAGTATATATGTATATATGTATATATATATATATATATATATATTCTTCCAAGCCCAGGACCTGACAAAGAGCTGCAGTGATTCCACCACTGCTGAAGAAAGAGCAGCTCTTCAAGGGTCCACTATTGTCTTTATGGCTGGGTAGTATTTTGAATATTCCCAATATGTTAGTTATGATTTTGCGAAGCATAAAATATTAAGCAACACTGAAAATAATGAAATGTAACATTTTTTTATACTAATTTCGTGCCAAGACAGATACTGTATGTTTTCAAAGTGCATCCGGATAAAAACTCAAAGTTCTATAATGAAGCGTTTAGAGCGAAAAGTCAATTGCACTATGTCACTATAATTCTTTTGGAAATGGGATGCATTGCATTATTATGCAACATCACTGCTAATTTTCAGAGATGCAGCACAGAGGAGATAAACATTTCACGTAAAAAATCCAGTCCAAGGGCTCTCAAAACGATCCAAAAACTAGCTCACATGACCTTGCATAGCCCAAATATCAACATCTGATGAACGACATTATTCCTCTTTAACCCGCAGGAAAGAAACAGCCGCGAGAACCTTTAAAAATTTCGGGATTATCCATGTACTTTAAACGTAGCGGAACCTGGCAACACTGCACACACGTCTAACATCTCATTTCAAACTTAGTCTCTGGATGGATGGATGATGTCAATATAGTCAGTATTTTAACATTTGGAATGAAAATAAAGTTTTCGAATAATTTGAATTGCATGGAAAGAACATGTTCTTGTGGTAAGTTTTGTGTTTTTAAATATTTGATGCAAACATTAGATAATTAAGACATACGCAGCACTGCTCTGCGCATGTGCACCAGGTATTTTTAAATCTGATTGAGAAAATACTCTGATTCAAGCATTTACATGCATAATTTTTCCTTCATTCATAAATGATTGAACATTACAATTTCCCCAAATTTCCATAAATGCAGTTCTCCAAGATGCATTAAATTACAGAATCTTCTCTTTCCCAAACAACTCTTAAATTGAAGAACTCTGTGACTGAAAAGAAGTACAAATAATAAAATATAACTAAACATGTCACTTAATTTACCTTTTTCATTTTTGAACTCATATCACAAAAGTCTAAGATAACAATAAAATACTTCAACTTTATTCTCGTCTGTTTCTGTTTATGAAACTAACATTGTTTTATTTCATTTTTTCTGAAATGTAAAATAAATTGTCTTTATCTTGGGTCTGTAGTATTAAAAGAAGTGGGTTGATTTTTGCTGCAACTTCAATAAAAAAGTTACAAATCTTATGAGTGAATTCTACTCTAAAGATGTATATGTATTTGCAGTTTTTTGTGTTAGTAAAGAACTCAATCAGATATACACTCACCTAAAGGATTATTAGGAACACCTGTTCAATTTCTCATTAATGCAATTATCTAATCAACCAATCACATGGCAGTTGCTTCAATGCATTTAGGGGTGTGGTCCTGGTCAAGACAATCTCCTGAACTCCAAACTGAATGTCAGAATGGGAAAGAAAGGTGATTTAAGCAATTTTGAGCGTGGCATGGTTGTTGGTGCCAGACGGGCCGGTCTGAGTATTTCACAATCTGCTCAGTTACTGGGATTTTCACGCACAACCATTTCTAGGGTTTACAAAGAATGGTGTGAAAAGGGAAAAACATCCAGTATGCGGCAGTCCTGTGGGCGAAAATGCCTTGTTGATGCTAGAGGTCAGAGGAGAATGGGCCGACTGATTCAAGCTGATAGAAGAGCAACTTTGACTGAAATAACCACTCGTTACAACCGAGGTATGCAGCAAAGCATTTGTGAAGCCACAACACGCACAACCTTGAGGCAGATGGGCTACAACAGCAGAAGACCCCACCGGGTACCACTCATCTCCACTACAAATAGGAAAAAGAGGCTACAATTTGCACGAGCTCACCAAAATTGGACAGTTGAAGACTGGAAAAATGTTGCCTGGTCTGATGAGTCTCGATTTCTGTTGAGACATTCAAATGGTAGAGTCAGAATTTGGCGTAAACAGAATGAGAACATGGATCCATCATGCCTTGTTACCACTGTGCAGGCTGGTGGTGGTGGTGTAATGGTGTGGGGGATGTTTTCTTGGCACACTTTAGGCCCCTTAGTGCCAATTGGGCATCGTTTAAATGCCACGGCCTACCTGAGCATTGTTTCTGACCATGTCCATCCCTTTATGACCACCATGTACCCATCCTCTAATGGCTACTTCCAGCAGGATAATGCACCATGTCACAAAGCTCGAATCATTTCAAATTGGTTTCTTGAACATGACAATGAGTTCACTGTACTAGAATGGCCCCCACAGTCACCAGATCTCAACCCGATAGAACATCTTTGGGATGTGGTGGAACGGGAGCTTCGTGCCCTGGATGTGCATCCCACAAATCTCCATCAACTGCAAGATGCTATCCTATCAATATGGGCCAACATTTCTAAAGAATGCTTTCAGCACCTTGTTGAATCAATGCCACGTAGAATTAAGGCAGTTCTGAAGGCGAAAGGGGGTCAAACACCGTATTAGTATGGTGTTCCTAATAATCCTTTAGGTGAGTGTATATCACATATATTGGTTGATTTATTCATTTTTTTATATTTTGGATTATTAAAAACAAGTAGAAGTCGTGTTGAATGTCATTTTACCTAGGTGAAATTACCACAGTTTTAGAGTGAACGACTTCAACATGAGTTTAGCATCAGTATACATACCCCGTGTAGACGGAGCAGCGAGAGATGAACTACAGTGCACCTTTTTGTCTGTACAGTACATGATGCGTGTGCACGCGCGTGCAGTCAGCGGATATGAGAGATGCGCGTCAGTCAGCAGAGACACACATGCGAGTATAAACGAGCCGTGAAAGACAGACTGTGCGCGCGCACGTTTACATGTTTACTTGCGGCTTTGAGTGTACTGATGGCTGTGACGTTCTTGCCCGCATCACGGGAAACAGAAGATCGGCTTGGAATCGGCAAGACGTGAGACTGACGTGGTCACCGGTCCGGCCGATCATACGAAAAACCGTCCGATTCCGGTCTCTGGCCAGTCAATCGGTGCGCACCTCTACTTTCAATCCAATCGAAATTTCAATCGTATCGACCCCAATCGGACTGATTAAGGCGTTTACATGAAGGGTTTTCAGTCAGAGCCATCAATCCGATTACAAGTGGATTATTTGGTTGCATGTAAACGTGGTCAATGTACTGTACAGTTTGAGGTCAGGGACCGCACCACAAATATCTGCTTTTCAGCATCCTGCCCAGCCTTCATCAAAAAGTCATTAGTGCAGATGCCCAAGCAATTGTTAGATCCAGTGATGTTTTGTTCATTTGCAGTTAAGCAAAACTGCTAAATAGTCCAAATGCATAAATCTATGACCACCAATCAATGCATTCCCAAAATAAGCTTAATGAACTACCATCTACGAAAAAAAAGTCTGTAATTCTTCCACTAGGTAAACAATAGAACAAGTCATGACTGTTTAATTAAGATGCCCAAAACATTTTTCCCTCCCATGAAGCTACTGGCAATTGTGTCAAAAAGCTGTTGACCAAATTATTTTAAAGGCTAGTTAGAGAAGGGTCAACAATCTGATTAAAGAGATGTCTCGCAAATTTAAATGTATTGCAAATTAAATATTAAAATGCACTGTGAGACCAGATCAAGTCAAGTTCTTTTCAGCAATGTGGCAACTCTAAAAAAGCCTCTTCTTGACCTCTAAAAATAGCCACGTTTATTCAAAGTCAAACATTACACACAGTCTCAAAAACAGACAGCTGTATAAGGGGAAATGCGAAAAAAGAAATCTGGCAAACCCCTACTCTATGAATACTACAAAACAATGGTTTCCATGATAAGACGGAGAAGACTTTGACAATGGGACTTGCCTGCAGCCACCACTGCTACTATATTTTAACCAATACTGAATCTTCCACATGACCTTAGTCCTTGATTCGACACACTTCTCAACACAAGTATCGCCATAACTTTATGCCAAAATGCATAAATGTAATTTTGGAGTATTTTTGTTACAAGCGTTGATCGGCGGGTAATGCAACAGTTTATTTCTCATAGTTTAATTCATTAAGGAATGTAAATCACATGAAAGGCTGTTAAAGGGGTCATATGGCACGAACATGTGTTTTTCTGTGTCTTTGGTGTGTTATAAGTTGCCCATGCATGTATAAAGGTACGTACAGACCGGGACGTTAATCGCACGTGCTTATCGCCAGCGTTTTTCGAGACATTTTTTCGGCGTTCATACCCAAACAATTTTCACTGGCGATGATCCGAGGGAACGTGCAAATTCACTTCTTGACATAGATGGCGCTTGATGAAAAACAGAAAAACCCTGATACACAAGGTGGCACTGCACAACTTTATGCATTCTGACACTCGCTTGTCACACAGAAGAAGACTTCATCTTGGTTCCCATTCGTCAATGTGTGCTCGGCAAGACCGTTTTGTGCTTGAGCGCCACCAAGTCGTGTTTTACTGTAACTTCAGCAGCTCCAGGCACACGGCGCGTCAAACCAAAAAAACGAGCCCGAGGCGTTTAAAAAAAAAATGACGCTTTTACGCCTGACGTTTTCCGCGTTGGTGTGCACACTCACATTGGAGCCCTTTGTTTAATCACAACTAGGGACGCACCGATCCGATACTCTGGATCGGAATTGGGGCCGATACGGGTCTTTTTTGCTGGATCGGGTATCGGACTGACGGGTTCCATTCAAATCCGATCCGTTGCGTTACCCGTGGATGTTACTCTTAAGCTTAAGCTTCAAAAAGGACTAACTATCAGGAAACCACCATAAAAGTTTTCATGCACTGTATTCCACGTCATGTATTTCGATGGCTTTATGCGAGGAATAAACCAATATAGCATACGTTATGCGTTCCAATGTTTTCATTATTCTTCATAATCACTAGATAATAGTCTATCTTTTGTTTAAAATGCATTTTGCCAGAGACAGTACTCGCTGAGTGTAACGTTATTAGATTAAAACACTGGAATGGATGGATGCAATGTACTATGATTTAAACACATAACATACCTCTTCTCTTTGTGTTATAACGGTTTTGAACTTGGGGAGCAAAGATGCCCGCGACATCAGAAGGATCATCATCAGGACGCATCATCATGCGTCCGGGATGCTCGTGAGTGAAGTGGGTACGTCATTCTGCATCCAATGCGCATGAGTGTAAATAACGTAGAAGCGAATATATTAAGCGCATCATTCTGTGTCCAGGATGCACATGAGCGAGTCTGTTCCACTCTGCATTGGAGACTTTTATACGGTGATAGTTTTGTGCAATAAACAGAGATTTATTTGTTAAACATTTTTTAAGTATCTGTACTTTATGAGACCAAAAAAAACCATTTTTTTAATATGTTTTTTACCTTTAATACAGTACTTAATTACATTTAAAAAACCATACTTTCCTACTTTTAAAGGTAAAAATAATTGAGTAAAAGAAAGTGGTAGATTTTAATGTACTCAAGGATTAAAAGTTTAAAAACAACATTTATTTATGAAATGTAGTGGAGTAAAAAGTATGATGTGCTTTATAATGTAGGGAAGTATTTTTTGTCCAAAGTAAAAATAGTAAATACTCTGATAAAGTACAGATATTTTAAAATGTACTTGAAAGTAAAAATGCTTAAGAATTATCCACCTCTGGCAATAAAAGATAAAAATATGCAACTCTACGTTGATCAAGATAAACAGTGCTAGTATCGGCCAATACTCAGAATTCAGGTATCGGAATCGGATCGGCAAATGAAAAAGTGGTATCGGTGCATCCCTAGTCACGACGGGTTAAACGTTGACGATAAACACACGCGATTATCGTCCCGGTGTGGACGGGCCCTTAGACACGTAAAATTGAAAAAATTAAAGTGTCGGAACAAAAGATGCATTCCATCTAAAAGCGAATTCTCACCCAGACCTGCCTGAAATGCCTTGTGTAACCACACCCACACAAATCCACATCAGTTTGTGGTATGAGTTGACTAAGACCTCCCAAATGTACACGCAAGTAAGGTGGGCGTACCTGTCAGTACAATTGCTTTGGAATCTGATGTTCCAAATATGGTAAGAGGCGTTACATTTCCGTCACACGCTTGCAGTATTCGACCAATCACTACGCACTGGTTAACTGGCCAATCATAGCACACCTCGCTTTTCAGAGCGATGAGCTTTGTTAAAAATCCACTTGTTTCAGAGAGGCGGGGCAAAGAGGAGATACAAACATGCCCGGTATGTGGAAAATACAGCGTTTTTTAACCTTAAATCGTGTATACACATTGCATTACATCTAAAACAAACGATAATATTCGTTTTAGCCATGTCATGTGACCCCTTTAATACTCTATTCCAGTTAGGCCTGTTTCCACCTTTATAGTTGGGCAAAAATTTTAATCAGACATTTTTCCTGCTGCACGGAACCAGCCAAGTTGAAAATCTCTGGTAACACAATGGATGACAAACAGAAAAGCAGACAGTCCTGTCTCTGACTTCTATGCATTCACTTATACAATATTCTTACAGCTACCTATAATGATGCAGTGCCATCAGTCCAGTCCATTTTGAGCCAGAAGCACAATGGCAATACTCTTCATGGACTGCTTCATGGACTGCTGTGCTAAAAAACAAAAATAATGAATTAACAACAGTTGTGTTTTCATTGACCCTGGCAAACAATCTGTCATAGTTTTTACAGCGCAGTGGATCTATGCCAACCTAAACTAAACATGCTATGGACGAAGAGGAAAACAGCAGTATTTACATGACTTGGGTTTTCCCTTTATTCACAAACTAGTTGTCTGAACAGGCATAGTCTGAAGTGTACAATCATGTCAGACAGCTTCTGTCATCTGGAAAATGTGCAATGCTCACTGTTCCATGGGAAACTAGTTGAGTCTTAGACAAAGGCTGGTACTGTAACTTAAAGATGAATTCAAGTGACATTGTTAAAGGTGCCGTTCTTTGGTTTTCGAAGCTTTGATTATGTTTTTTGGGTGTTTAAGTATCAACACTAGTCTGACTCTGCGTGCAAATCTTAAATATGCTAATTAGTAGGGATGTGCGAGACTAATCGACTAGTCGTTTAAACGGTAAGCTTCTACTAGTCGACATTGAAAACAACAGTCAATTACACAAAAAAATTACACAAAATGTTATAATTTAAATGACTTTCATTTTAATGTTTCGTTTAAAAACCTTTTAAATTACATACCAAAACAATATGTTTAAAAAAATAATTCCGCGAGTCTTTAAAAGTGTATCAGGAACGAAATGTTTTAATTTTAGGTCAGATGATCTAGCATGCGTTTCCTTTTTGCCAATTGCAGCACGCTCAGAAATGACCACTTGAATGACGAGTTGTGGGGGTGTTTTGAAGGAGGAAAACGGTAGGTTTTGAAGAAGGAAAACGGGTAGGTTTTACGCAAATTATGTCATATCAAAGTGGCATAATAATAATTTGCCTGGAGACATGCGTTACCATACTGTATTGGGTTCTTATTGCCGCGATGCGGAAAATGCGGACTTTCAGAAGCACGGAATGCAGGCATAAAACGAAAAAGTAGATAATGATCTAAAGCTACATACAGTCATGTTAGCAATTACTAAATAATAAATTTCGATATTTTAATATTTAAAATGCTTGAAAGACGGATTGAAGTTATTTGATGGCAGAATGAGCTGTAAATGCGGTGAATGCATCTTGAGCACACTCAGTATAACTGAGATGAGAATGTCTCAGCTTCTAGATTCACAGAACTTTGAAATTTCTTTGATTATAATGTTTATCACAAAAAAAGCGCTTGAATAAACGTGATCGCTTAGCACTGTTATCTGTGTACCCTTGCAGAGTTTGCGTAGATTCCTCAGATGGAGTTATTGTTCACAAACATTGAGCCGACTTTCATCCGAGCATTATGCTTGCATTTCCTCAACAAGAACATGTAAAATAATACTAACATCATAATCACATGCGGACTTGAGTGTTTAGCCTATGTTCTATAAATTAGCTAATATGGGCAGTATGCTTTATTAGCAGATTTTTCATTCGCTCTGCACAAAATCAAATGCGTTCTGTAGCTTGTTCTGTACATTTTGTCCATTGCTTTCCATTTTCTTTTTTATTTACACACATTGCTTTGCTTTATAAATGATAAAAACATGATATAATGTAGTCTATCTTGTTGGTTGATCGGCTTACCCTACCCTAGGCCTACCCTAATTATAACTTGTAGGCTACTTAAATTGCGACAATTTTTTTCATTCAACATTTAAATAAACAAACAATGAAATAAATATTCTACGTTTTATGATTTCAGTGTAATATACACAATTTTACTAAAATTTTATTTAATTTGATTACTAAAATTTTATTGAACTTTTAGAGTCCGAAAAAACAGACTTAAAATGGATTTTGTATAGGCTACATATTTTAAGGCCAGGCACAGACCAGCCAAAGCAAACAAATGCTCATCGCTTCACTTCTTGTAGCCGCTAAAATGATCCAGTCAGGGTTGGCGCATAAGCAAATGCAGAATTATTAATGATCATAATGTAAGGAAGGTGGAACACATATGCCTGTTTTAGCTACATTAAATATTGGATATGAACAGTTTGATTAATAGCCTACATTCTTTAGTCTTTAAAATGTCTTACATGGGCCACACGCAAAGTTTTTGGACCGCTTTCTGGGCCATTCTTAGTTTTAGACTAGTCGACTACACGGTTACAAAACTTTCATTTAAACGATTAGTCGTAGCGCACATCCCTACTAATTAGTACATCAAGAATCAATTCTGAATCGAATCGTGACCCTAAGAATCGATTCTGAATCGAATTGTGAGGGACCAAACGATTCCCAACCCTAAAAAACAAGCCAACCATGACCGCAAATCAACACAAAACCCTTTAGTAAAGCTTAACTGCTTTCCAATGAGATAACCAGGAAACCTAGCATAAATAACAATATAATTATTCCATATAGTTATAACAAATATATGAATATTCAAGAGGGGCGCTCAGACATAACAACAAACTACAAGTGGCTAAAAACAAATCATCCACAGCCTTAGGCAGCCACACTCTTGTGAATGTCCACGTGCTGCACATTCGACAGCCAGGCATCTTTGCGTCAATCCTGTGACATCATCCCAGGCGAAAGACTCCTCTTCAGCTTCTCTCAGATAGGATTACGGCGGCTCGGCATCAAGACTGTTGTTCAGGTCATGAGGAATGAGCCATGTGATCAGCACACTTTCACACCAGGCACCGGGCCCAGTGACAGTCACTGCCTTGACAGCTTGGGTGAACTCACTATTCTCTGGCCAATATTTAAGTCTATGGGTTATTATGCACGGTATAATCAGTATGACTATAAAGAATAGCAGTTACATATAGATTGCTATGTGAAGTTGATGCAGAGGTCTGGGGCAGCGAGGTACGGCACTCGGGGGACTCTCCAGAGTAATGAATCAAACTGGGTGGACACCAGCTCTTGTCACATGGCCCTTTAGGGAAATAAGGAGAACAGTCAGTTCCTAGCAGCTCTGTAGTGCTTTAGGAAAAGTGGATCAAACCAGTTCTGTGTTTTAAAACTGGAGCTTAACATTATGTTAGTGACAAGGTTATCTGACCAGTGTTGATGCATGCAGTCACTTAAAACATATTCATCTGCACTAATTAGACTTAATCCATCAGCATCACCAAGTACTTTGCTTTAAGACACATGGCCTTGAACCAGCTACCAGGATTCCAGTGCTGTGCTTCAGCCAGTAGACTTGCTCAAAGACAACTAAATGTAATTAAAACACCTAGATTAAAACAGCTGAAACTCTCAAGCTGGGGTCTCTCATATTAATTTAATATCTTGCCCGTGTTTGTTGAGGCAGATGACTGCTGTGGGAGCCTTTGGGCTCTGTGGATAACACTGTAAGTGATATGGAGTTTCTGCCCCACCTACTCTCCTTTGCCAGCTGTTTTCAGGCCAACTGGCAAGGGTGTCCGGCACTTACATTTTTAAAACTAACTGCTAGCACCGGCAGGTTCCTGTCTGACACTTAGCTTCCATGTAGCTAAATCAACTTATAGTCAAAACATAAAAATAAAACATTTAAAGATGCCCATGGTGTGATGGATAGAATATGAGCAGTTAACAGTAGGTTAAGGTAAACAACAATACTGTGAAGGAAATATTACTTTTAACTAGAAACAGTCTTTTAACAAACAGAAACGATGGCCCATAATAAACAGTTAGCGTGAAGAAATAAGATTTTGGTTTAACTTATTGATAAACTACGCTGTCTAACATAAACATTCAAATATTATATAACTTACAAACATGTTTAATCAGCTGCAAACATTCTATTCACTAAAATGTTAAAGCCATTATTTCAAATCACCCCAAAATCTATTTAAAGGGGTCGTATGACACGGCTAAAATGAATATTATTGTTTGTTTTAGATGTAATGCAATGTGCATAACAATTTAAGGTTAAAAAACGCTGTATTTTCCACATACCGTGCATGTTTGTATCTCCTCTTTGCCCCGCCTCTCTGAAATGCGTGGATTTTAAACAAAGCTCATCGCTCTGAAAAGCGAGGTGTGCTATGATTGGCCAGTTAACTAGTGTGTAGTGATTGGTCGAACACTGCATGCGTGTGACATAAATGTAACACCTCTTACCATATTTGGAGCATCAGGTTCCAAAGCATTTGTGCTGACAGGTACACCCACCTTACTTGCGTAAACATTTTGGTGGTCTTAGTCAAATCATACCATGAACTGACGTAGATTTGTGGGGGTGTGGTTACACGAGGCATTTCAGGCAGGTTTGGGTTAGCATTCGCTTTTAGATAGAATGCATCTTTTGTTCCGACACTTTCATTTTTGCAATTTTACGTGTCTAATACATACATGGGCCCGGCAACTTATAACACACCAAAGCCACAGAAAAACATGTGTTCGTGCATTTTAATAACACCAGACAATACCAGCATAACTATGTAGAAGTCTTACTAACAAAGGAGCGCAGAACTCCAGGGTAGGGTTCTTGTTCTACTGTTTCAGGTGTGCTGTATATGGAGTATGACTCAGAGAAAAATCCCTAAGATCATGTAATGGCTGGAATACACTATAAGACTTTTAAAATCTGAACAGATTTTTTTTAAACTAGACATCATACACTTTTTGAAAGATTCAGATAGAAACACACTAACTGATCAAATCTGCAGACTGGCACAGACTTTCTGCAAATCTGGGCAAAATCTGAGCAAAAGTCTTGTAGTGTATTTTAGCCTTAACTTTCAACCCATTTACTGCAAACCATACACAACACACACAAGACTTTTCTAGGTGATGCACAAGGCTTTTGCAATACTGTGTGGCTCATGACTCTACACAATGGGCTTTAGCCAGGTAAAACAAACAAAACCCTGAAAACAGCAGGACATCTCTAAAGCTGCCCATTCAACCAGCATCAGTACCTGGTTTAGGTCTTAACCTGAGATCAACATGCAAACATCATTTGATACTAGTATAAGCAGCCTGAATTCACAACGACAGCAGGCAAAACTACAGGTTTGCAGAGCTAAAGGTAGAATGTTACTAAATCCTCTGCAAATACAAAAATATCAAATCATAATGAGATTGATTTATAAGAGACACTCGATAGCTACAAAAACAAGGCTGTGTTTAAACTATGAAGCCTTCCTATGATTTTCAATGACAACAAGGGAGAAAAACAAGCAACAGTAGCCCAAAAACATAAGACTTTGTTTGCATGTTCTACTTTTCATGTTTAGGGGCGGCTGCCTTCACAACATGACAAAAGAGCTTGTAAATACAAAGCTGAATAATTTAGGGCCGAATGTAACCATACCCACACATCGTAGGGATCCAAGCCATGCCAGCAAGTGGCCACAGCTTTCATTTTAAGCGGGTCAGGTAATGACACACTCGGATACCTCCAAAAGCACTGTCAAATTCCCTGTCATGTGCATTTAAAGACACATTAAAGAACAATAAAAACTAGGACAGGAGTGTGAAATGCCAAGATTATGACCATACATTTCTTAACAAACAGTGAATCACATTTGCCTCTGATTCTAATTCAGGCCATTGGAAAATACTACAGTTCAATAAGACAAAATTATTGAGGTAACGTAATTACACTGTAATTAGGTGGATGCTGTAACACGATGAAACAGATAAATAAATCATCCAATCTAAACTCTTAATTTTCAACCAAAAGTCAAGCATAAACTCAGGACATCACATGTAATGAATAACACACATATTACACTACATGCAGCACTACAAATAATACAATCTACGAGAAAGTATCTAAACACATAATACACAAGATAAAATCTAAATAAAAATGTAAAGCAAATATAATGTTTCATTCGAAGATAAGGCAAAAGTTAGTATATTTATTTAGTAGTAGCGCACCAACACCATAAAGCAATATGTAACGCCAATTAAAAGACAATTAATAGCAGTTATCCATCACGGGCCACAGAGCTGTTAATTATTAATCGACATATATTGCTTTAAATCTACATAACGTATCTTATTCATGGATGTCAACGCATGACCAGTTGGTTAGCTGCTCAGCTAGCAAACACTCTCTCAGTGTCTCTTAAAGTTATCGAGGCACAAAAATGATGTTAGCTAACAAACTGAGGATGGGGTTTTGTCATACGCAATACGGTGAGTTTTATTAGACTTTTAATGAACTTTAATATTTTGCTTAATTGTTGGTTTGTCCAGTGTGAGCAGGTTAAGGACAGTCAACCATTCGCTCACCGTCCCCTCAGAGTCCTAAATCCTGCTTCAAAGCCAACCTAACTTTCCCTTCTGGTGCCTTACTTTCACAGGTCTCCACAGAAAACACCTATTTTGTTATCAAACTACTGTATAAATAACTGACACTTTTCTCTCAGAAGAATCTAATCTGGGGGGGCTGAGGTAACTCGACCCGGTTCCCGTTACAAACGCTCGAGAAGCTTTTCTCGGGCACGCGCAGCTAAAGCTAACGCAGTTACGTGCTTACCTCGAGCGGCCTCGCGGAATTTCTCTCACATTTCTCTCTCGCTGTTTTTGCTTGCAGAAAATCGCCACGGAGTCGTCCTCCTCTGGGGTAATTTGTTGTTTAGCTTTGTGTAAATGGCGAAAATACGGTTCGCTCGTTGTCCTTAAAAGACTTGACGACTAAGTACATTCCTACTCCCACAACAACAACAATGTCAACCAAGGCGCTACAAAACCCGCCCATCTAAGGAAACGCTACTGGCCTTTTGGACCAATCAGAAGGCGAGTTGAGTTTGACCGACACGAAATTGAGCCAATGATAGGATGCGTTTCCGATTAGGCTCGGCCTTCGGGTAGATGAGGGCAAATGTGAATTGAGAATGGGAGCTCAGTATTCCACGCTAGTTGGACAGGCACATTGTACATGGTGGGCATCGGTTCGAGGAGTCTATGAACTAATATCTGACATGAGTCACAGTGACAAAGCAATAAGAAGTTAGTGGGAGGGGTGACTCGGTTGTGATGTCATTTGCTGTTGCTGGAGAAATGACATCAGCATCAATTGCATGTTTTGTCAATGTGACCTCATCTTGACACATTTTAAGGTTTAGAGTTCATGTTACAGTAGCATATTTTTGTTGTTAAACATTTACTTGCAGTGCATTCTAGCTATAGATATTTGGTTGTGGGCATTTCATGGGAGACAAACCAATGAGTTTGGTGTTGCTAGTTGTGCTACAAAGCATTCTGTACATCATGATCAAAATCTCAAATCATTTATCCTTTATTATACATCTGGCATAATTTACATTAAATTTATCAATTTAATAAGTTAGGCATCTATTAGATACACCTGTTAAAACTCCCTTTGCCCCGTTTATAGGGATGTAACGATTCACTCAGCTCACGATGCGATGCGATTCACGATTCTGATCTCACGATGCGATTTATTCACGATTTATTTTGAAAAAATGAGTTGAAACTAATTAGAAATGAACAACTTCCCTTGCATTATTTCTTAAATGCTTCACGTTTCTTTGTATGATAAAATAATGTTTTATTTCAAATAACAAAACTAAACTGCAATTTTATAACAAATTAATAATAGAAAAAGTCTCTAATATAAACAAACTAATACTGTCTGTGCTTTTCTTGGATTTTTTTGCATTTAAGAAATATCAGCATCCACGTTTAGGTTTGCAGTGAAAATAGCGGCCCCTGCTGTTCAAAAAATGTATTGCGATTCAGTTCAAGCCTCAACCGATTTGAATCGTCGCTCATTATAACCGATTTTCAACCGGCTCACGGTGAATCGTTACATCCCTACCCGTTTACTATTTTAACAACTTAGTTTCAATTGCAATTATTACCCTGAAATTATGAGCTCTTAAGAACTATTTATTGTAAATTAATTACAGACCCATAAAAACAATCAAAAATGAAGCAAAAACAGTTTGAGTGATTTGTGTGCAAAACAAAGTGACAAAACCAAATTCACATTCAGTGTAAACAACCAAAGACACTCATTATGCTTTAATAATTAGTGGTAATACTGATCTTGCTAATAAAATAAGTTGACAACATATTAAGTACTTATGAATTGGGGACTTTTTGCAATATGAATAGTCCCCAAGCACATAATCTGCTGGGAACTGCACCAGGCAAATCATGTGGGCAAAAAAAGCAAAGCAGGACCAATGGTGTTCATCCAAATAAATTTATTGGAAATGTACATCAAATAACCAATCATAAAACAGATTTCACTGAGTGAAACGCATGTACTACCACTTTGTACAAGATGAAAATACCTACTTTAACATACATCAGCAATGCCTGTCATTCATTCAGACCATTGCAGAGTAACATTTAAGACAAAATAACTAAGAAACGAATTTAGAGAGATACACACTTCAATTTGATGCCAAACTGTCTTGAGGATATATAAAGCAACACAAGGGACACACCGGAGGCAACTAAGGGAAAAATCAACGTCTCCGTCTGTCAGGGCTCCTGCTGCGCCGCCTTCCGCCCCTAGAGGAAAGCACATTACTCCATTAGTCATGTTTTATTACCACCTGTATCAGACAGACAGAGTGTGTAAATCCAGTTTTACAGAATAAGAAACTGACTTACCGCCTCTTGCTCTTCGGGGGTCCCCTTACAAAGCCCCAGTCAACACTGATTGGTTGCCCCATAAGGTCTTGGCCATTTAGCCCTTCCATTGCTGCCTGGGCCTCTTTGTATGTCTCATACTCAACCAGCGCATAGCCCTACGGAAGACACACTCTTATTATATGACAATATAATATGCACAACTCTAAAAAAACTTCTGTGCTCGATACACTTTTCTCACTAGTTTCTGAGTTTTTTTTTTTACATGAAAATCTGTTTCGTAACAACTTTTCTTAGTCTCTTATTGGACAGTTCTCCAGGAAAAGCATGCCCACGCGTCAACCCGCCAGAGCGAGAAGAAAGAGCACGCCCACGCGTCAACCAGGGAGAGCGGGAGAAGGAGCTTGCACACATGTCAACCAGCTGGAGCAAGAGTGAGGAATGTTATAAAAATGGGGGATATAACACCAGGAGCGGTCCCAGTGCTAAAAGATGCCGGACATGAACTGCACAACAGTTAAAACTAGGGATGTGTATTGGCAAGGGCCTTGCGATACGATACATATCACGATAGATAAGTCACAATACAATATACTGAATATATTTCAAAACGATACGTAATTGCAATACTTAAAAAAAAAATGTAAAAAGAAAATAGAGCTGTAAATACAACTTGCTGTGGACAACTTGGGGTATTTTATTTACATCCCACCAATAGATTCCATCACATTCCAGCAGACACCATTATAGTTTCAATTAAAACTAATACAATTCCATTATAACCATTACATTTTCTACTAGGTTTTGGGCAGAGTTCTATAGTTTTTTCCCCAGCTAGGTCATTTTGGCTGCTCTTTAGTTTGATAGTGTTAATGTCCGTTTGTGCATTCTCTACAGGCCATTCACATTTCGCGTCTTTTGCGTGCGCATGTTCGGTATTTTAAATGTAGACACGCATGTGAATCGCCCCTTAAGGTCAGTTTATGGTTCTGCGTAGGACGGCGTAGCCTACGCAGAGCCGCGTACCCTGTGCGTACCCTACGCCGTAGCCTGACGCGCACCTCTCCAAAAATGTAACAACGCGTCAACTCAACGCGGACCCTACGCGGACCGCAAGCGCTGTGATTGGTCAGTTTGGCAGCATCGTACTTCCTTCTATGCATTTCCGGCATCTTCTTATCTGGTGTCTTCTTCCGGCAATTTCAGAGTCCACAAAAGAACAACATGGTGAGCATCGACATCGACCAAGTTTACTGAGCGTCTGATTGAAGAGGTTCGGAAATACACGCATCTGTATGACTCCTCTTCGGCGGACTATAAAGACTGTCAGATGGCGGCGAATTCTTGGAGAGAGATTTCCTCTAACGTCGGTTTGGAGTTGCGGAATGCGTGAAAAGATGGAAGAACACCCGGGACAAGTACGTTCGCCTCCGAAAGAAACTCGCCCCTAGGAGCGGGGACCCAGGCGGGAAGAAAGTCCCTGCGTTTTATATATTCCTTTCTTGGCTCGCAGAGGAGCACAGGTCAAAGGCCATGTTTGACGTGTACAAGCTCCTTTTTGAGTGTCAACAAAAGACATGAAGAACTTCGCACTTTATAAACACTGTGCACGATCTTTTGCGCTTTGTAGTTTTATTTTTTGTCTTACCTTTTATTGTTACTAGTTTTTTGTAAGTTTTATATTTGTGTTAATATTGCATTGTATACTCCTCTATACATAATTTGCACTTTTACATATTCTGTTCTTTGACTCTTTTGCAAATAAAGAACAAAATTATGACACTTCCAGATCTTGGTTTCATTTCGTTTCATTTTTAAATAAACAATTAATAGGTTGTCCATGACAAAATATCATTTCAATACCCAGTTTTGACATCTATGTATATACAGTGCTCGGCGTAAATGAGTACACCCCTTTGAAAAGTATACTTTTTTCAACAATATCTAGATGAACACACATAAAAATCCAAAATGTGGACAGGTTAATAATATAACGGATTACACATTTTTCTGTTTTACTCAAATTGGGGTGATGCAAAACTTAAGCCCCACAACAAAAACTACTACATCTAGTACTTTGTATGGCATTTACGCTGAGATTATTATATCTGAAATGCATTTCTTCGTCGATGTCTCTCAGGGGCCGGACAAGCACAGAAAATTCGCCCTCCGTCTGTCTCGTCTGGTTCGCAGGTCGTACATACCATCTCCTTCGACGCCTTCTCTGGTTTCTAGCTTTTTGTTTAAGTAATTTAATTAAAAGTAACTGTTTTTCTACTTCGATCAGCTCCAACTCCATTAAGATGCGATCAGCTTCCATTGTCGTTTTGCAAACACTAGCATACACACACACAAAACATCGGCGAAGAAGAGCAAACCCATGAAAACACAAAGAGCCAACTAGCGTTTCGGCGATGTAATTGCAGTATGACGCATACTCTCAACACAGAACCATAAATGTTCACGACGGCGTCGTCTACGTACGTCCTACGCAGAACCATAAACGGACCTTTAGATCGTGCATCCATGAAATCACAATGAACGCGTTTCATGAGTGCTCTAAACACGCATCATTAAAATCAAAGTGTACCCATGCATCGGCTCTGGAAGCTGAATCGTCATGCTTGCTCCAGCTTGAGACAATGGCCGCATGTACTGTGCGTGGCGCTAACATGTGATTTTAATAAATGTATCAATTGGACTATCGTGAAAAAGAATATAGCGATAGTTTGCTGTATCGCTATTTTTGCACATCCCTAGTTAAAACCCCTATACTGCCCAGTCATACATGTCCCTTATTAAAAAACTGCAAAAAAGTAGGATCATGAATTATAATTTACTTTAGTACCCATCATGCATTCCTCTTTAAACTGTTCAAATGATCAATGTGATAAATAACAGAGAAGCACATTTAACTCGCACAATTTCAAGCCACAACAAAGACATTATTGATTTTGAACAAAACAGTGGACGTTAGCAACAAATCAACCTGTACGGTAAATTACATTATCCACAATTTAAACACTGTTCACTAACCTTAAGGTAACCTGTTCTCCTGTCCAAATTGAGATGCACGTTTTTGATTTCTCCAAACTCTGCAAATTTGTCATGGACGTCCTCTTCAGTCGCCTCCTCATGTACACCAGTCACGAAGAGAATCCATCCTTCAACAGCTGGAATAACACTCAAGCTTTACATTTAAGTTTATCACTCAAAGGTTGATAAAGAAAACCTTGAGTAACCACCTGACACTACACAACAAATCAACATAATATTAAGTATACACATAGATAAAATAGCTGCTATTAATAAACTGTGGAATGTTTTCCTTGTTTCAATGCTATTAAAAACTTTGACATAACTTACTCTTGCACAAAGTGAATGCAATAAATTTATAATACACTTACATCTCTGTGGGCCAGGTTCATCTCCATCCTGTTCTACTGTATCATAGTCCTCTCTGGCTCTAGATCTTGCTCCCTCCTCTGTAAAATAAATCAGAAAACATTTGTTATCTCATGAATAATTGAGCTCCTGTGACAGACATGTAAGCAAACACTGAAGAGATGACTTACCTGATCCAAATCCACGACCCTTTCTCCTCTTGGCTTTCTCTTTCAGCTTGTGAATGCTTGCTGTGGGGTGAACAGGTAAATGAATCAATCTTACAATGTGTGAGAGTTAAGCAACTAAAAATCCCGCTGAAAACTACAGCAATCATCATGGTATTTTAAAGTAAAATCACACGAATCTGCATTGTGTTTTTCCATCAAGCAAGACGGCAAGCAAACGGTACGACGCTATAATTAACAAAGGAACACAAACTGCAGTGGATAAGAGGATAGGCTTGCTTTATTTTCTCTAGATACGGAAACCTAAACACACACACACATAATTGATAAAACATCAAACAACAATCAAAACAGGAAAATCACTACAGCGCGCGATCGGTTTGAATCAGTTAACTGTTAGCACATGAGCTAACTGTTAGCAAACGAGCTAAACGCACTAGGCCTACTGGAAAAGCGCGAGGACTTTCCACATTCGTCACTCAAACAACTGCGAAATTATATCATATCACATAAGTAAGATTATATTGGAGCGTTTAATTGTTATATTGGTATGTAACAAGGGTACCGTCACCATCCTCATCCATAGGAAAGTCTTCGCCTCCCGCTTCATGAAGATCCAACACGTCCGCCATGATGCCTGCGAGTGAGTGTGCTGGTCCGCGCATGCGCAAACGTCCCAATGCAACGCAGTTTCTCCTTCGTCAGTCACTTCGGGTACTTCACGTGATGCTCCAGCATTCTGCCCTCTAATGTTTCGGAAGAAAATGTTTCTAATAGGAACATTGAAATTTCAAATCAAGGATTTTAGAGTGTGCGATGTCTAAGATGCATACCATAAATCATATACGTTTCATATGAAGCTGTCTTTTCATATGGCAATTTGAATTAGTTTGTATTATAACGCAATTTTAATTTTTCTATTACTTAATATTCTTTTGATTTTTATTGTTTCATTTCTATTCATTGTACATGAGTTATTTATAGCCTACATGATTAGTTCACACAAGTTTTGTCATTTCCTGTAGTAACTTTTAGATCTTAATTTTATGACTTATGATAACTATTGTTGTGCATTTGATAAATTAATTTAACCGCCTTACTAGTATTTATGTATTTAACAAAATGTTTGAAATACCTTTACAAAAACCTGATGACAACCAACTGTAATCTATATTTAAGGTATTATTCTGTTTTTCAAAAAGTCTAAAATGACCCGTTAATGTAGTGTAAAGATCAGAGTTTGGTACTTACGTTGGACTCCAGTAATCATTTTATTAGGCAAGATAACCATGAATGCCTGACCGCAGAATCTTTCTTTACGCCACAATCTCAGATAATCATAGTTTGTTATAGAATATTGGCTGAGCTGGTCAGGTTTGGTCACGTAGCTGCATTGTGCCCCCAGTTCATGTGTATGAGAGAGAGAAAAGTATATAATCTGCATATGTCATTTAGTATGTTTCCTAATAAAATAAGACAATTGGCAACATATTATACTGTATACAGTTCATGAGTAATCCTCCCCAAGTATCAAAACAAAATCCTTTAAAAAATTACATAATGGTAGGTTTTAGTCTGTTACCACATTTTGTCAATCATAATACTAAACCAAAACTATATATTATATAAATAATATCATTTTGTGTGATATAATGATGTAAGATATGTACAGTACATGCCACCACAAAAATGCACCAAATAAGCAAAAACAGAAATTACAATTGAACTTTGAGTCAATCACTGTAGTGTCAGGTAAAGCCTAAAGGTTCAACGTGTACAGATGATTTCATCAACGCAGATCACCCTTTGAACTCTTTATCCCAGGACTATATAAACCAATGGTTTCTTGGAGAACTTACCATCTGGTCTAAAACCTACAGGACTTAAGGTAAGCTACATTATGTCTATAATCATTCTGAGCTCTGTTAAGGGGTCTGTATATTGATCAGAAACAGAAAAAAATAATGTATTGTTCTCTATTCACAGGCAAGTCTAACACAACTGCAACCATGAAAGTCTCCCTCATTGCCATTCTTGTTGTTGCTCTGGCCATTGGTAAGACTTCACAACGTCATGATCTTAAGACATTGTATTTTTGTGGACATATAGGCTATTGTAGTCAGAAAACGGAAAAAATGCAAGTCCTTTTTGTGCTTTGTTAGGTACTTACTGTAACATAACAAAGCACGCTTTAGGAATCCTAAAAGCCAGCCATAGAAAGTTTCACATGATTAAGCTAAAGTGGATGAAAGTAAGACGATTTAATATGTAAGACTGTATTGATCAAACATCATTGCTCTGTTCCAGGTTCTGAGTCAGTATCTCTGGTCAAGAGAGAGGCTCCTGCCGAGTTCGAGATGATCGCTAAGTACTTCCAGGACCTCGCTGACACTTTCAAAGCCCCCGAGATGGCCAACAAAGCCATGTAAGCCATGACGTTCAGCATCATCGTCCAGTGTGATGGACTGTGACTTAAAATGTGCTAATGATGAACAGTATTGATGTGAATGAATCCTGATGAATTCTCTGTGGTTGGTGTTGAAGGGCTTACTTTGAGGAGAGCAAAGCCCAGTTCCAGCCCATGGTTGAGAAGCTCCAGGAGCAGCTGAAGCCTCTTTCCAACATTGAAGAACACATCAAGCCACTGGCCGCCTCCGTCCAGGCTCAGGTCGCCCCTCTGAGTGACATGGTCCAGACCCAGGTTGAAGACATGATCAAGTTTATGGCTGAGAAGACCAAAGAAATCCTTCCTCCCCAGTAAACAGGAGTCGTTTCCTGTTTATATGTCAGTTTAAAGTAATAAAAGGACTTGAAACGTGTCATATGTGTACTTGTTATTCAAAATGTTATTATACATTTCATTTCCTTTTATACAATTAAGTTAGCCTACTAAAGTTAGTACCTTAAGCATCTTGTAAGTTCTGAGCCACACATTTGAACTTTGTTGAAATTCTCTGAAATACAGTCACAGAATGGAAGAAACCATCAGTAGATCTATCAAGAAATAATACAGAGATGTAACTATTTCTTGTGGTCTCCACAAGTCATTTGACATGACATTATATTAAAACCAATATTATTGAACCATTATCTTGAAAATTATTTATGTTAAGTATGCTAAAGTTTAAAAATAGCAAGGACAACCTTCTCAAAGAGAGAAAACACAAATACAGACTAATCCTGAATTTCAAGACCCCAGTTTTGAAAACCCTGCTTTGCAATAACCAGCAAGAGCATAGGCTACTAATGAGTACTTTAAGAGTGAAAAATATATTTATTTAGTCATAGCTTGTCAACAGAGGGCAGTGTAAATGAACAAACATGGTTTTCAGATACCTTCTGCATGCATAGAAGACATTTATAAATTAAAACAGTCATCAGGTGATAGAAACACACTCCGAAAATGCACCAATTAAGCACAAAATGTGATTATTTGTGAACTCGGAGTTGATCACTTCAGTGTTGATCACAGGTAAAGCCTAAAGGTTCAATGTGTATAGATGATTTCATCAACACAGGCCACCCTTTGAACGGATGAAATCATCAACGTGCAGCACTATATAAAAGCTTAAGGATCCTTGGAGCGAGAAGCATCTTCAGCTCTGGACTTCAGGTAAGCCTATAGATACACTTTCTACAGTCACTGTGATTTGTTTGTTAACAGGAAGACTTGTTTTGAAATGTTAAAAATGTTTTTAGTGTAAAATGCATTATAAAATCATCTCTGTCTACCCAGGCAAGTCTCGCCCAGTTTGTAACCATGACATTCTCCCTCATCGCCGTCCTTGTTGTTGCTCTGGCCATTGGTAAGAGTTTAAGCTGTTCAATTTATGTTGTATTTTTGTGGATGTAATATAGTGACTATTTTACTTTATAAAGTGCCCTTAGGAAACCTAAAAAGCCAGCCATGCAGCTAAAGTGCATGAGAGTAAAGCTATTTAAGATGTATTGATCAAAGATGTTTGCTCCCGTTTCAGGTTCTGAGTCAATATCTCTGGTCAAAAGAGAGGCTCCCGCTGAGCTCGAGAAGATCGCCAAGTACTTCCAAGACCTCGTGGACAATCTGAAGAATGTCGAGGGCCCTGAGATGGCCAACAAAGCCAAGTAAGTCCATCATCATTGTACAGTGTTGATCTGTAAACTTAAAATGTTGAACATTGCTGATGTGATTGCATGCTAATGAACTCTCTGTGGTTGGTGTTGAAGGGCTTACTTTGAGGAGAGCACAGCCCAGTTCCAGCCCATGGTTGAGAAGCTCCAGGAGCAGCTGAAGCCTCTTTCCAACATTGAAGAGCACATCAGGCCACTGGCCGCCTCCGTCCAGGCTCAGGTCGCCCCTCTGAGTGACATGGTCCAGACCCAAGTTGAAGACATGATCAAGTTTATGGCTGAGAAGACCAAAGCCATCCTGCCCCTCAAATAAACAGGAATGAGCGTCTTTACTTCCTTTACATTCCTTTTTGACACATTTTGTTTATATGTATGTTTGAAATAATAAAAGGGGTTGAAAGTTGACATCTTTGTCTTCGTGTTGTGGTTTACTTATTCAGTTAGAAAAGTGACATTTAGACCGCAGATATGTCATCAGGCAGCACATGGACGCTTTACTGCAAAATCTGAAATCGTGTGGCTTTACTTGAAGAGGAATTAAAGATTTTCTGTCCATTTCTTGTCTGCTTTAACAGAACACATTCAGACCTTACTGCTGAAAAATTACAAAGAATAAAAACAGAGAAATGAGGAAAGTATTTAAAGAAAAAAATGACATTTTTACTGTATTAACATACATACTTTAAAAACAGTAACACAAAAAAGAACAGAGAAACATAAAGGTGCAAGTACGCAAACAGACATTCACATCTATTTTTGAAATAACCACGAAAGCAAATCATGACCACACTTATTTCACACAAAATCCAAAGGATCTGCATCAGTCATTTAGTTTGGCAGCAGAGGGCAGTGTAAATAAACATCATTTTCTGTGCGCAATGAAGATTTTCATCTCACAGCTCTGAGGTAGACTATGATTTGTTGCTTCTTTTGACAACAAAAACAACAAAATCACTAGTCTTCCACACGGCAATGGACATCATCTTGAAATAACCATTTTAGAAGATGATGAC
This sequence comes from Triplophysa rosa, assembly GCF_024868665.1. NCBI lineage: Eukaryota > Metazoa > Chordata > Actinopteri > Cypriniformes > Nemacheilidae > Triplophysa > Triplophysa rosa. The sequence goes on from NC_079897.1 coordinate 3,469,396, forward strand.
TTGAGTTTTAAGCCATAAACATTGTTCACTTACTAAAATAGAACTGCATTAACAGATCAGAGCTTACAAAACTTATTTCATAAAATGAGTTCATGTTAAGGGTTTCAGGATTTAGATTTTATTTGTACATTAGTTAGTATGGCCTGCTCTCACCAGACAGTGTGCACAAAACAACTTGTTTTATAAATATGTTTTGTCAGAATTTCTCTGAAGATGCCACAAAAATGTGATTTCTGTCAGCTCACATCATCAGGACCATGCATTTTCTCATCTGAAGGTCACGCTGTCGTGAAGGACAAACTGTGAGTCCATAGTGACCTTCTCCTTGTACAGCGAGATAAATAAATGAGCTTTCTTTAAAAAAAAAAAAGCTTTTCAAGAATGTCAGTTTTCACATTTATGCATTTACACTATCTGTCTTTTGTGTCTTTAACCATTTTAATTTGTACAATTTCCGCACTAAAGATTAAGATTTTATCAAATATAAAACATAAAATACTTTTTAAATGTGTTTTTACAATAATTGATATAAAAGATAAAATATTTTTTCCCTTGTCAATGTAGTCCACTATTAGACTACATCCAAAATCAATTACAACTTACCAGAAGACAGTCACTTCAATTGGTGACGCAGTGCGTGAACAGCAAAACATCTGCTTGTTTTGAAAAAAAGAAAAAGAGAATAAAAAATAGGTAAATAAACAAACAATTGAAGAAAACTGTGTCCTTCGTCTGAATCGCTAGACCACCTCAGCTCGGTCCATATACTGTATTCTGCAGTACATATTCAAAGTCCTTAAAACCTGGTGACCTAAACATGAATTAAAATGAATCGGGTGGTATGTGGCAACATTTCATTTTACAAATAAAGCATGCCTTTCGTACAATGACATCATAAAAACAAACTAAAATAAAACCAAACGTTCGGTACTCACCATGTGCAGCCATTGTGCGTCTGTCAAAAGAGTCAGTTAAGAGTCGAAAGGACTTGTCTTGACAAAAAGACAGAAAAATAAAAAAAGACAAGAAGAGGAAAAAGAAGTCTCCCGCTGATAATTGAAGGAGCACTTGAAAATAAAACAGAGGCGGTTGAATGGAGTATTGAGACAAACCCCAAGGTGCTTTAGCACAAATCTGTAGATCTGGAGACGAATCTACAGGTTTGCTCTGGAAAGACTGGTGGACCGGAGGTCTGCGATCTTCAGGGGCCTCTGGTATGAGGAACGTTCTGTGTCTCTGGTCAGTGGTGGATACTAAGGGGTAGGTTTTGTAGACATGGGTTATGTTTTTTACTCAAAGCTGAAAGACAGACAACCCCCACTGCACACAGGTGCTATTCAAGGATATTGTGTAAAAATGACGTCAACGAAATTTCACTCAGAAAACCTTTTCAGCGTAAAAGTCCCATCTTTTATATTTCGGCGTATATACTTTATCTTCTTCTGTGTCATAAGCTTTGTTAGTTCTTGCCTGACTGTACAAGCATAAATTCTATTTGTTTAATTAACATCTTTCATTTAATGTGCATTAAATAGATATGTCATGTACAGTATCTTTTAAATTGTTTATTGTTTGTTAATTTTAATTTTTAGACCATATGTGCATATTTAACATAGGCCATAGGTTCATTTTAATAAATATGTATAGTACAGTAAGCATACAGATGCACTTAAAGAGAAAGAGTAGCTGTGCAGGCAGTCCTGTGCCTCAGCAACAGTGAAGCGGTGGCCTTGGTGATAGTTGCTAAGCGATGGAGAAAACACAATGGCCTCCTTGGAAACCAAAGGCCATTTTTGGGCTAAAAGGAGCAGTGCCAAGCGAATTAAACTTGATGTAGCGAAATAAGCAGACTCTTTAAAAGCATTCAGTTCTGATTTGAAATGACTTTAGGTTCAGATTTTGCAATTGTTTACTAATAACTCATTTGCATTATAATTCATTAGCCATCTAAATCATTTATAATGAATGTACGCAATCTGTATGAATTAGTTTTTATTTAATGACAAGCAAGGTCATTTCTTACTGTTTTTTTTTGGTCACACGAGTTCAATTTTGGAAATGTTGAGACTGAAGTTGAACACTATATGTGCTTTGAGCAAAAAAGTGGTTTCAGAAATGTTCTGTAAAAACATGATAATAACATTCCAGGCATTATGGGATCACCATTTTGGTGCATGTTTTATAGTTCATTAGGCTACCGTATACATTAGTAAACGATCTTTTGATAAAGTTTCAAAACTATCCTAATTACCTAAACCTGCTTTTTACTTTACTTTTAACAAATATAAATAACTGATAAAAAGAGAAGATATTTGAATTAATACTATAGCCGCGTAGAAAAAAAAGAGACCAGTCCAAATTTACATTTACATTCAGTCATTTAGCAGACGCTTTTATCCAAAGCAACTTACAAATACAATTTTCATTTAATCAGCATTTCTAGATGTATTGTGGTCATTCCAGTCCAGTGTTTGTTGAATTTCAACTAAATCAAAACCCAGGAGTAACAAAGTCATCCATCAGCAATGTGAAAGACTGACAGCATGACAAGACATAAAAATCCAGGTTATCTCATAAAAAACATTTTTTTTTAACTTTTCCTAAATGCATGTACAAATATTACTGTTGTATAGCTTAAAAGTGAATATGAACTTGCTTTCTTTGCAGTATTTGAGGTCTGAAAAGATACAGAGCACCTCTTGTTATTTTCACCTGTTTCTCCTGTTTTCGTTTTCTGAAAATAAATGCAATTATAAACAATATTTTTATTTGAAATTTGGGAGAAATATAGTTAGTAGTTCACAGAATGAAACAAAAACGATCATTTTACCTAAACGCAAACCTATAAATAGTAAAACTTTGAATTTTAAAATGGTCTCTTAATTTTTTTCTGCGGCTGTATATATCAAATGTGATGTGTCACACAGGGACTTTGAAATGCAAATTCTTTGCCATAAATCATATAATTATAAATAGTCACAAATCCAAAACATTTAGTTAAACATCCTGTTAATTGTAATGTTGTTAATCTACAGTAAAGCAGTTATAAGAAACTTATTTATTATTTTATTTTTATATCGTATTATTTAGCCTTTATGCTTCATACAGTGCTTAAAAAATGTACGCAACAAAATCCACCGTGAAGCTTAGAAGCAGACGGCCAGGACCATTTCCTTCAGATTTTTGATCTTTTCTAAGTTATTCAACTTAACTTATGCGGTAAAAAGGTGCAATTTTCCAAGGCAAATGCTTCGCAATTAGAAGACCATTCTCTCATTAAGTTGAGCCCATTAACGGCAGCAAAAAAGAAAGTGTAAGGCAGGTTTAATGCACCCCAGTGAGTTTTAGACAGGTCTCTACAATGGGACCTGCAGCAAAATGTAAATTACACTAAATTGCTCTAATACACATCCAGTGGCCCTAAGAGGCACAGTGAGTCTTTTGTGCCATGTGACTGACGGGTTCAGCTACAAAGTGGAGGTGAATTAGAGCACAGACTTGAAAACTGTGGTTGAACAGGAGTCAGGGCAGTGAAGGAGTGTTCTTTTGTACTGATGGAGGGAGCCGGTGCCCTTCGCGAGACTCTAAGAAATACAATGACTGGCTTGCTAGGGCACGTTTCCAAGATGAAAAAGGACAGTTAAATTTAATTTAGTTGAATATGTTTACCTGGAAGACATCCCCTCTAGTCTGTCTGCAAGTTTCATTCTTAATTCTTTAGATTGAATCACCTGTGCAAATGGATGTGGCCATGCTGTCATGTGACAAAGTTTCCCCCAAAATAAAAATTTGTCCATTATCCAGAATGTCGTTTAAAACTTGTATATAATAGATAATTTGAGAAGTGTCTCAGTGGTGTCTTTTGTGTCTATACAATGGAAGTCAATGGGGGCCAGTGTTGTTCGGTTACCAACATTCTTCAAAATATCTTCTTTTGTGTACTGCAGAAGAAAAAAAGACATACAGGTTTGAAATGACATGAGGGTGAGTAGATGACAGAATTTTCAGTTTTGGGCGAACTATCCCTTGGGCGAAACCATTTACAATGCAGCATAATGGTGATGTCGCACCCAGTTAGTGCACGGTACACCAGACCACATTCACAACCTCTGTGAAAACCTTCAACTTTGTATGAATCTGCTTTAATATACAGCTGTAAATAAATGTAATAAAATAATATAACCTGAAAAATGTGCACGCTGCATGTTACTGCGTTTGGAGGAAACATTTACAATGAATCTCCATTAAAGCTTCTTGTACCTGCTGCTACAATACTGCAATTTCATTTTCTTTTTGCCCGGCCGAGAGAGGAAATGTCCCCCCGACCCCTCCTCCCCCATAAGCACCACACACAGCCCAAACCAGAAGTGTTCCAGTCCTTCAGGGCTCTTAATGTAAATTCCATTTCAGTGGCTATTACCGCTGCTTATTTTCCAGAGCTTCTGTTAGTGCTACACGCATCTACCCCTGTGGCACCCGCTGAAGCTCCCTCATCCAGCATCGCCCACCCCGGGGAGTCCTGCGAAATGCTTATTCAACAATCGCTTGCCATAAACATGCGTAATGACATTTTAGAGGCAAAAAGGCCTGTGTGGTTTTTAATTCATATTTAATGGTCGTCAGGCTAAATAGGTCCACTATCCTAAATGAGGACTGTGCCTCTCTCTCGCTCGCGCTCACTTAGAGCTGATGCTGTAAAATCTTTATCTCTGTCATACAGGATATTTACAGCATGGTCCAAGAGTCTGAGGCCACTTGTGAAAATGCTTCTCTTTTGCATTCGAATGAAATTGAATTCAATTTTCATTACAACAAGTATTTTATCAGCATAAGAGAAAATGTTTCATTTAAAAATAAAACAGATTTCTAAATTTGTGGTACGTCCCTCTTTTGCTCTGATGGCAGCATGCACACATGCTGTTATGGATTCGAACAAAACCTGATATGATCATGTTGGTCCAGGATCTGAGAATGTTCAAGAATGCAAATCTGAAATTTTATAAAAATAACCCATGTCATGCTTACATTTTCTAGTGACTTAAAGGTTCCGTGTATGAAATTTAGCACCATCTAGCGGTGAGGTTGCGAATGGCAACAAATGGCTCACTCCACCCTTCCCTTTCAAAGCACTACAGTCGCTGTCATGTTTTCGCTTCATCTCTATATAAGATATTCATCTATATGGTGGTATCATTTAAAATTACCCAATGAAGTTGTTTATACCTCACTCTTTTGTCTTATGATGTTTCAATTGGTGAGTAAATTCTTTTTAATCGCATCAAAAAATTTCACTATGATTCACGTGCGAACCTTTTAAAGTCCCAGTGAAATCAAAAATAACAATGCCTATTTTTTCATGAAATATTGCAGCGTTTATTGTAAATAGTCTATCGATGTGGGTCACTCTCTTTTTAAAAATCGTGTGCCCTCATAAGCTTCAGTTAAAATGTGAAAATGCACTTCCTTCCTGTAATGACTATCCATCTTAAATGACGTATGTTAGATGTTAACTCCTCCCCTTCAACTGTCAGTCTGCTGCCAGTTCCATTTCAAAATGCAACGGCTGTTTTTATACATCCAATCAAATCACAGAGCAAGACGAAAGCCACGCCCACTATTTTTCTGATTAGAAATTCTATTTCACTCGGAAATGCGTCAAAATACGGTAAAAACGATCGCAACTTCCAGTTCACAGGGACTTTAAATTTGATTTCACACATGAAAAAATACAGTTAGTTTGTATTTCTCAGCACGTGAAATAAAATTATAAAAAAATTAACCTCTGAGTGCATTTAAAATAATTCCATTTTATTGACTTCCAAGTTATTCCACCAAATTAAATACAGATTGCTATTCATTTTTTACATCTGTTATCTGACATATTTCTGAGTAAAACTGTATATGTGGACACAAAAAAGTACGGAGGGATTTGATTTTACCCTTTTACCCAGAATTGACTGAATTGTGGGTGTTACATACCAGAATGGAGGCAGGTGGCTGAAGTGGAGGAGTTTGAGGGATTTGTGATGTCAGCCGTCATTTTAGAGGCAATGCTTTGTAACCTGATGAAAAAACGGCATGCACCAATAATTCAGGTCAAATAAGACCAAGAACATGAATTAAAAATGTAAACAGGGTCAATTCAAATGTCATGTTTAGAGTCTACAAGGAATTAGTGCAATTGTGTAGCCAGCACAAAGAGCTTGAAACAAAACATGATCACTGCAATGATGCCTCTTCTGGGCGTTTTTATCTCTCTCTCGCTCTCTCTCTCTCTCTCCAGACAGGGCTGAGGCGCTGAAATGTAAATAAATCTATCAGGACCAGGAGCTCCAATATCACGTTACCACTCCTTACAATCAAGAGCCTTTTCATGCCACCCATGAGGCCTATTCTTGTAATGCTAGCACACAACAGAGGCCCGCAAAATCGTCTCTCTCTCTCTCTCTCTCTCTCACACACACATTTTAATGTCTTATTATAAATTCACCTTCAATATCCCCCTGCTTCCCTACAGGTAGACGTGTTGTTTGTTTTTGGAAGGAGAGGAATACCGGGCGAGAGAGATGGGCTTCTTGTCTGTGATTGATATCTACCTGAATCTGCTTTGGGCTCATGTAGCCACTACACAAACATGTTGGAGTACATCTGAACGATGAGACTATCTCTAGCCATGATCAATGTCAGGCTCGGCCGGTATTGATCTGTCCTTGTTGGCACAGCAGCGCTCTGACCAGGGGCGGAAAAACTGCTTACAAGGGTCAGTGTTGTTTAGACAGACGATTGAAGAGGTCAGGAGCTACTGGTAAACACAGAGCCTGTAGGTTTTAAATGCAAGAATACATCCTGTGTTAACAGTCCCTTAGAAGGCAGAAAACAAGGTAGCGTACTGAATTTATACATTTGGCATTTGACATTCCTTTTAGTGTTTGGAAGAAGTAGAACATTTCTTATAAAATTAGCAGTAACAACATACATTATAAATTTCAGATGAAGAATACTTGATTTTTTTATTTGTACACAAAATATATTGTTTGTGGGCCCCCCTCGAAAATGAGATGTTTCATCTCAAGGGGTTTATCCCAATAAATAAATATGCTAAATGAAAAAATGGTGCCTATTGCTATTATACAGTATAATGTATGTGTCTGTATAGATGTAGCTTCCATTGTGGGGACCAAATAAGGTCATTTGTTCCACAAAGGAAATGTATTATTAAACATACCAAATGATGCTTATTTAAAAATATAAAAATGCGACAAAGTTTCTTTGAAGGTTAAGTTTAGGGGTGTGGTGGAGGCTAGAAACTACCATTTGGTCAATATATTGTAAAAACAAAAGTTTATGGCAAGTCCCATGTTCCTTAAAAATACCAAGATGTTCTCACAAATATAGTGAAACATGTCAAAACTCTAAGTTGCAAGTTAACTGGAAAAAATACAATATTTATTATTTATAAAAACATTTCTGTCATGACAACTCTCGGAGGGTTTAGCATGGTAATGTACGTGACATATACATGTATTTGGTCTTGGCGGAATAGATCTGCTATGCTGCTGCGGCGAAGCAAGTACGAAGACTTGCTACAGCCAATACATCCACAACATGCTGCTGTGTGCATATAAGGAATGCTGCTGCTGCGAATATAACATATATGAATAAACCCCGCACAGCTTATCACCTTGTAGCAGCTCTATACAGGTGGAGCTGGGGAAGGAGGAGGGTTTCTGAAATGCACTGCACTGCTGCTATAACAACCACTAGCCAAGATTTAAACGTAGAGCAGCAAGCTCATTGGCTGCTGATACGGAAGGAACCAATCAGCTGCGCCGTGTAGTAAAGTTATTACATCAGATTGGGTGGACTGCGCCACCTAGAGTTTCATACCAGATTTGACTTTAAATCTAATATTGTCAACGGGGTTGTGTGAGGTTGAGGGAATAGAAAATAGAGAATAGAAAATATCTGATAAAGTTAACACGATGTTAAAAATAATATAATGAAACAATCCTGTGTATGTGTGTAAATTCAAAAAGGTTTTCCTGATTACAATATCATAAAATTGCATCTGGTTTTAAAATCACTACCTTTTTTAGAGTCTTAATGATGAATTCTAACAGCAACAGCTCCTGTCGTAAGATTTATCTTATGATCCGTTATAGAAGTTGTCGATCCTGCTAAGATCCGAATGTGCTATATGATGTTCAAGTGACCAATATCTCCATAAACTATGTTTCTGTTCCAAAATCTAGCAAGCTCTCCTACAGTCTGCCGCCGAACTGAACCGATATGACATTCCATGCAGAAGAACATCAGTAATTTCCTCCTGTCTAATGTGCACAGATTCTACCCTTTCAGTGGATTCTGAAGCAAACATCTCGAGTTAGCCACAAGTGATGTAAAAACAGAGCCATGTTCATTCATGAGACTCAGACATCTGTCAGCAGAAGTACAGTACCTCTCAAAGTACATTTAGACCACATTCGAAATGTAATTTCAAACTGAAGATGACTCATTATCAGCCCACGCTTGACGTCTTTTAGACGCACAAAATCAGACCCTAAAACTGAACGAGCTGCTTTTAAGGAGGAACAAGTGTACCCTGGCTGCTTTCCATCTGTGTTGTATTCCCTGGAAAGACAGCGTGGTCTCACTCTCAGCTCTTGCTGTCCGGCCGAGCCATAGAACATTCCGGCGTGTTTCAATGAGAGGAGCTCACTCGTATTCAAACGACATGCAATACGTCATAACTTTAAAATGAACTAAAAAGAATGAACTGTAGTTGTTTTTCATGCAGCTCAGAATGACCCTGCTGCAGGGACGGACTGACCGTACGGTGCACAGTGACTTTAAGACAATGTAAATATACAATGAGTTAAAAGGAGAAAAGTACCGTCATCACCAGGCCGTCGCCATGTTCCGCTCATGCCTCATTAAAAGTGATTTGTGTCTTAGAAGGCAACGTTTTCCCAGCAGTTGACTTTGCAGGAACTCTCTGCCCTCCACCGGGCACCGCACAGCACTGTCTGTACATCTCCTCACCTGCTGAAACAGCACCATACAACACAGGTCTATTCATCTTAAAAAAAAAAAAAACAGCATTATTTAACATTATAGTAATGTCACAGCATACATGTTTTTATTTATTTTCAGACTTGTCAATGCAAAAACTGCATCATTTTAACATAATATATACAATAGTGGCCAAGAGTGATCTCCAGAAGGCATATTTGTACAATCCTTGCTTTCAATGCTTCTTCAGGTTGGATTAAAAAGAAAATATGAGGTGCATGGTACAAAATGGAGAAAATACACAAATTATTGGACAAAGGCGGCAAACTAGCATTATCAGAAAAAGTTTTATTCTAATATACAAACAATGCATAGAAAAACAAAAAGCTCTTAGGAAATAAAGCACATTGAGGACATTACTTTTATAAAGGGAATTTAAACTAAATAAAGCAATTGTTTGTATTAAAAACATTTATGCTACATAAAGTGAAAATGAAGATATCAGTTTGATTTCACTCTTTGCTTTTAAGTCTGTAAATGTCTGTAAAAGTCTAGGTGGCTCATAGCCAGAAAAATGAACAATGTAAATCAGATTTTATCGTAATCACATTCAAAAGTCTGGTCTTAAAGGGACAGTTCACCCAAAAATAAAAACTCTGTCTTCATTTTCACCCTCGAGTTCCAAATCTGTATAATTTTCATGGTTCTGATGATGTTCTGAATGCTTGTAACCAAACAGTTATTGGCCCCCATTGACTCCCATAGTAGGAAAAATGACAATGGTAGTTAAAAGTGCCCCAGAATTGTTTGCTTTCCTACATTCTTCAAAATATCTTCTTTTGTGTTCAACAGAACAAAGAAATGTATACAGATTTGGAACTTGAGGGCGAGTAAATGATGACAGAATTTTCATTTTTGGGTGAACTGTCCCTTTAACAAATATCTGATAGGAAAACAAAGTCAATGAGATGCCCCCACTAACATAATGAAAACAATCTGTGTATGCAATTTTCAACCCAGTGCTGGGTCAAAGAGGGACAAACTCAACGGTTGGGTTATAAATTAACCCAGAAAATGTTTAGATTAGACCTAGTAATGGGTTTAAACAGCAAAAGGTTGGGTTGAAAATAATAACCCAGGATTTTTTAGAATGTGTATATGTAAGAGAGAAATGGAGAATGCATTATTTTCCTGGTAGCAGTAAGATTTCAGGTTGTTTTTAGATGAATGTGACAAAGGCTTTTGGTTAGACAATCTGAATGCATAAGCCAATCTTTCTTTATTATGATACGGAACAAACATCCCCAATGCTTCAGGTAATGAGAGAAAACGTTCCACTGCTGTATTTGTTCCAGTAGCTTCCATTTACTGCAAAATCATTGCGGACTTATGAATAAATCATCATGCATAAGATTATAATGCACCAAGCTATATTGCTCATAGACCTTTAACCCTCGGTAGGTTATGAGATTAATCAAAGAAAATGCACTCACTCACATATTTGGTTAATGTTTGGTCCCCAATGCCAAACCAGTGATGGGACTGACCAGAGACCCAATGAGATGACAAGATCTCATTAGTTAATCACCAAAACATTCCATTTACTATTGTTTCCACTATGAAGCACATTTTGACTAGATCAGTCCAGTATAGCCTTTTATTAAAAACTGCAATGCAATGGTACAGTAACGTACAGAAATGATGGTTGAGCTTTATAATGTTCAAAAAACTAAAATAATAATACAGTTGCAGAAGAACATTACTCTAAAGAGTTGTTTACTGAATCAGAAAAGGAAAAATGAAAAGACCTGTTTGATATTTACGGTCCCTTCAAGGATCAGAGATGCAGGACATTTGCAATCTTCTTGTGAATGGCAATCGACCTCTGACCTTCCGAAGCTCTATTCAGTTTCACAAACAACCCTATTGTCCAGCCTGGTCGAGGACCTTGGGTTTTTTAGTACTCTTTCATTTAAACAAAATTAAAAACTATTTTTGAGTTGAGGTCAATCACGTAATTGGGCTATTTCATAATGATGCATTCTAATAACTGAATGGATCCGGACCAAGACCGGCCCTTATGAGGTAAATACGATCAGTCAATACAGATGCAATCTTTTTTTTTTTTTTTCCGGCCCCTTTTATTAGAATATTTACAAGGAGGCAGTGGGGATGATGACAGTTCCTTCTTGAAACAAGAAAGGCACATAATGAATTCATTGTGCTTTAATTTCAGTTAAGAGGGGCCGTGGAAATTAGATGTACGCGTGAGCTAATAAGCGGGAGAGACGTGAAGACAGCGAGGGTGGTGGAGATGGAGAGAACGCGTATGTGGAGGCAGGAGATGGTGCATGTTCATTAGTCTTTGGCGAACTGCTCCTCTCAAAAGCTCCTCGGGTTTCGGTTCATCTGCATGAAGACGGCTTCTTGTGTCCCTAATGAGAGAACCTAGATACAGTTACATTACCAAAACCCCCGGCAGCACGAGTCAATCGATTCCCGGGTTTACCCCAGTGAGTTTCACTAACGCGGCTCTTCTGAATACTAAGATTTTTCGGTGTTGATGGGTTTTTGTTCCTGGTAGAGATGATGTTGAGAATGAGGCAGAGGCCGGTGGAGAAGAGACGGCCACACCCGGCATGGCTCGTAATGCGGTTTATCAGACTGAATGAACGCCTTTGTTTGTAAGATGCTTGAGCCAAAAAAACATTGGCTAAATGTAAATCAGTTTTGCTCAACAACAGCAACACAAAAACCATAGTTCACAAACCTTTACTTATATGCATTTATTCACCTGGTAGATACTTTTATCCAAAAGCCAGTTAAAGTGCATTTATTAAAAACATGATATTTGTTATTTGTGTCTTTTCAGGAAAGCAAATCCAGGTGATGGAAGTGAAAGGCTTCAACCAACCTGGTCTCATAGGAAATACGTACCTTTGTGCGCTTTTTGCAGCGCCACAAAATGCGTACCATCAGGTACCTATTGCTACAGTTTTGAGACACAAAAGTCCACTGGGGGCATTAAAGAGAATAACTGTATTGGTCCGCTAGAGCAGTGGTTCTCAAACTTTTTCATTATAAGGCCCCCTTTGTGTAGGGTGCTTCTCTTTGCGCCCCCCCCAAATAAAGAGTTATAATCTTGAACTTAGAATTTTAATTAAACCAAAGTCATATTCAGTTATACAATTCTGTAACATCAATTCTTTTTGATGGTGGTCTCATTTTTCTGATGCTTGATTGCATAAAATGTATTATAAATGTCTATATTTCATAAAATGCCACAAAATCTGTGGCCCCCTTGGATTAATCTTAAGGCCCCCAGTTTGAGAACCACTGTGCTAGAGAATCCGTGTCAGTGTCACGATTTGCCTCTGAAGCGATTTTATAAATACTTACTTTTTGTACTTTAATAGATATTTTAGAGCACCTAACCCCACTCCTACCATAAACCTAAAACTTCCCACTTACAAACCAATTTTTGAATTCTGTCACTGTGCATTCGTCCCATTAGTGTTTCATTCCCCTGACATGCCCCGTGTAATCTTCGCGTTAGCTTCCCATTAGTGTCTGATTCCCCTCACCTGCCCATTGTTAACTTCCCTCGTTAGTGTTCCCATCTTAAAGGAGTCACATGACACGGCTAAAATGAATATTATGGTTTGTTTTAGATGTAATTCAATGTGTATACACGATTTAAAGTTCAAAAACGCTGTATTTTCCACATACCGGGCATGTTTGTATCTCCTCTTTGCCCCGCCTCTCTGAAACGCGCCGATTTTTTACAAAGCTCATGGCTCTGAAAAGCGAGGTGTGCTATGATTGGCCAGTGAACCAGTGCGTAGTGATTGGTCGGATACTGCAAGCGTGTGACGGAACTGTAACGCCTCTTACCATATTCAGAACATCAGGTTCCAAAGCAATTGTACTGACAGGTACGCTCACCTTACTTGCGTATACATTTGGGCGTCTTAGTCAACTCATACCACGAACTGACGTAGATTTGTGGGGGTGTGGTTACACGAGGCGTTTCAGGCAGGTCTGGGTGAGCATTCGCTTTTAGATACAATGCATCTTTTGTTCCGATACTTTCATTTTTGCAATTTTACGTGTCTAATACATGCATGAGCCATATGACCCCTTTAAGTCCCTAGTATTCTCTGTCCCCGTGCCGGTTCGGCATCTAATGTCATTGTTATGTTTGGTTCCCAGTCCTTGCAATTACCCTGTTCTACTCTTGCCTTACCTTGTCGGGTTTTTTTGGATTCATATTTTTATCATTTTGGACTTCGGTTGTTTGCCCCCTTGTGGGAAGTATTTGTTTTGAATTCTTGTTTAATTTAGTTTTTTCCCCCCATCGTGGGTTTTTGTTTAATAAAGTTTTGTTTGTCTGCATTTGGGTTCTTCTGCCTCTACCGTGACAAATTTAAACCCATTGGTTAGGTTTGTCTATATTTTACAATTGAAAATAATACAACATTTAATTGACAGCGTACACATTTAAATGAGTCCCAGTACAACCAAAGAACAATTTAACTTCCAAAAACATTCTTTTGTAAACCATCCATTTTAGTTCTGAGAATTTCAAAAGTGCAACTGATCAGAGTGGTGTTTACACTGCCAAGGTTATGGGTTTACACATATTGATCACGGGGGCTTGAATAAAGTATACGTGACTTTGGATAAAAGCTGTCAAATGTAAAAACGTAAACTGATCTTTAAAGAACCTATAAACCAGTACGTGATCTGAAGAGCATAACATCAATAATTTTATTCATCTCTAAACAAACATCAGACAGCATCAAATGGTCCTTGATAAGAAAATTATTATTTGCTTTCCCTAAGAACCATCCTGGAAACTGCTTGGCAACACTCAGCAAACTGCCTAGCAACCACCTAGCAATGTCATAGCAACCACCCAAAACACGAATAAATAACAACTAAGTGTATAGTATGTCATTTTGGATACAACATATGCACTTTAACTCTGCGCTATGTACCCCACCATCAAGTGTATACATTTTGTAGGCGTAGTGTTGTTTCAAATACTGTACACTTAACAGGTTTTGCTCTTTTTGTAGGTTAAAACGGTTTCCTGGAAAAATGACATTAAAGGGACAGTTCACCCAAAAATAAAAATTCTGTCATTATTTACTCACCCTCGAGTTGTTCCAAATCTGTATAAAGCAGATACTTGGAAGAATTCTTGTAGCCAGAACTGTTTGCTTTACACGCATTCTTCCAAATATCTTTCTCTCTGTTCATCAGAACAAAGAAATTTATATAGATTTGAAACAACTTGAGGGTGAGTAAACGAAGACTGAATGTGATGAACTATCACTTACAGCATCGTCTCTGCGGGTGAACTCAGTCCCACTTCTCTTCCACAACATAAGAAAAACTTTGACTGTTTAGTGTATGAAGTGTACAGCTTTCCACATTTCTTTTCCCAAATTTTCTTTATTTTTTTAAATGAGTGCATCATCTGGGTACTTAAAGTGCACTAATTCTTGTAAATTTTCAATGTGAACAAATGACTCGCACAATGCATAAGTATGTGAATTGGGACACCTACACTCTTAAAATAAGGGTGCTTTACAATGCCATAGAAGAACCTTTTTTTTGTCTAAATGGTATAAAGAACCTTTAACATCTGAAGAACCTTTCTGTTTCACAAAAGGTTCTTTGTGGCATAAGAGCAGTGTCGGGCAAGTTACTCTGAAAAATAAATTAATTACTAGTTACTAATCACATATTCAATAGTGTAATTAGATTACTGTACAAATTACTCTCTCCAAAAAGTATTTAATTACTTATTACTAATTACTTTCTATATCCTGTAGGGGTGTAACGATACACTCATGATTCGGTACATATCTCGGTGCTGGGTTCACGATACGATACACATCTCAATATTTTGAACAAAATTAAACTGAAATTCAAATAACATTTATTTTCAAAATATTAACAATTTCAGTAACTTATTTTATTGCACATACAACTTAATAAAGAATTTTAACATTTTAAGGCTTAACTGAAATTAGAATTAAGATCAGTGTCAATTTTGACAGCAAATTTTGATTTAGCTTTTAGTCATAGTCTTTTGACTAAAATGCAGTTTAGTTTTAGTCATCCCAATTTATCATAGTTTTAGTCTATTTTTAGTTGACAAAATCTACATAATATTAGTCTACTAAAATCTATCTGGTTTAACTAATTTAACTGGTGTAATTAAATGTTCCATACAAAGATTTAACTGTTTCGACATAATTTACTTTACCTTAGAATTAAATTAAACCTGGTCATTACCTTTATTTTTCAGAAAAGTTGAGTAACTACTGGATATGCATTGTTACAACACAGAGAATATTAGACCATGAACGACATGTAGCAGTTCATTCAGTCTCATTTTGACTCAATTGACTCGTTCGTTCAGTGAAGGGCGTGTTCATTCAGTACATTCAACCAATGAAACGCTCTGACAGAGCTCACGCTCAAGCGCTATTGGCTCGTGTCTCTTTGAAGCTGCGCTGTCTTTGCTCCAGACAGTAATGAATGAGAGAAATCTTTTCAAAAAGACACATTACATAAACTGTATTACATTTCATCAATCATGCAAATCACATACTTGTTTTTTAGCATGTCATCCGATCTTTTAATATACAGTACGACTCACTTCATCGCTTCTCTGATCGGAACAGCGCTGGTTTCTTTTGGCTTACTTTATGTTGCATATCACGTTATGCAGCAGCTCACGTTAGCGGATAAATTAATATTGACATTTAAAAACGTTTGTGCTGCCTTTGTAATGAGTTCCAGGGTGACTCGCCTGCAGTCACACTTCAAGTTTGCTGTGTTTTAACGGCGATTGTGAAGGAAAATATGACGCTTTGGAAACCACTTGGAGACACAGATTGTGTCTTGTGCTTCTCTCTCTACCGCATATGTGAGATAAGCACACGTGACGCGCTGGCGCAGAGTAGGTAGCGTCTTGACCGCTGAACGAATAGTATTAAACATATCGTAAAATATCCCCATCTCTCTACGATGCGCATCGTAACATTTTAGCATCGCGAAATATCGTAATACGAAGTATCGTTACACCTGTATCAACCTTGATTAGTTAAGTGATTCAAGGATAGACATGAAACGGCTCTTTTAATTCATTCAAATAAATAATATAAAACTACAAAAGTAGTATTAATAACTGACCAAAGTATTACAAATGTGAGAATTACACATTAAAGCACGGATTTTAAAGTTAGACTTACAATTTTGTTGTCAATTCCACTATTGCACACACATATATTACACAAAGTATTTAGTTTAATTACATCAGAAGTAACTAATTAAATTACAGAAAAAATAAGAGTAATCCCTTACTTTACTTTTTCAAGGGAAAAGTAATTAAATTACAGTAACTAATTACTTAGTAACTAGTTACACCCAACACTGCATAAGAAGTTTATTAAATTATAAAAAAGTATCAGAGCATTGAGGTGAAAATCTGCAAAATACTGTAACTACTAATCACTTCCTTCAAAAACTGTACCTAGTTTATAAAAGCTGTCACATTTTAGGGGCTGCAATAAATGCACAAATCTTACGGTGTTGTTTGAAATTTCTCATAACCAGATATGCAAATGTGATGTATCTGCATGTCAATCATTTGCTTTATTGTGGGTGGCAGTGGACAGCAGTGGTTTAGATCCATATATTAAACACTGCAGGTGTAAAAGGCTTTGCTTGTACCGGTTCCAGGAGAGCTTTTACGCAGGTCCACTCCGCTCTGGTCTCTCTCTCTCTGTGGCAGGGCATTAGATTGATGTGGATTGAGTTTTGTTTTAACATCTGACACACACACAGTACGGCCCGTGTACTTGCGTTATTTCCCACTCCTATCATAACACGTCTTTAGTGTTAAAATCACTGCTTTTTATTAAAAAAAAGCCATTATAGTTTTACAAGAGTAGTAATATTAAATATATATACGCCGGAAAAAATAGATGTATATTATATTGTAATTTTGTGCAGTGTATAGAAGGTTTTAGCGGCAACAACATAAACAGACGTTATGTGGCCCAAACTTAACTTCTGGTAGACCTCCACAAAGAATCAATAACTTCAATTTCAATATTCAATTTTTTATATAAATTCATTTTGATATGAATTAAATATAACCAAATACAGACCCGAAGTTATCTTTGAGCTAAGCGTGTGCGTCTGATGAAACCTCCTATACTGTACAGTAGGTAGAGTAAACGCAGTATGCAATCAGATGATCACATGTCAAAAACTGCATTTAATTGGTATATTTATCAAAGTTCTATAATGAAGTGGCATGCAATATGCAGCAGTAACTACATATCAAACACAACATCTGACTACAGCGGGCCAGTGTTTCCTTCTTATTTGGAAGCTCCAGGCCATTAGCAGTAGTTTTGTTGTGTGGGAGTGGTGAATTTGGCCTTTAATTGAATTATTCTCTGCTCTGATTGGCTTGGCAGACTTGTTCAGCATATCCTGTTTAAACCTTTATTACCGAAGACATCATACGCCTAAATGTCACAGACTGGGAGGATTCATGAAAGTAATGACAGCAATAAAAATCTGCATTCTTTCAACATTTCATACTGAAATCTGTAGGATTGTTGGGGTTCAGGTGCGTTATGGGTATGTGACCAGAAATACTTTTAATTGCAAAAATAAAAAAATCTGTCATGATTTACTCACCCTGATGTCCATATAACTCTCTGTCCTGTGTGGTCTATCCACACCCCCTGAGAAAACAAGCAACACGTTAATTTGTTAAAAGCAAACGGGGAAAATAGGTCAATTTTATGTTTTCAAGAAAAAATAACAGGCTCTGTTAAACATCTACTGTAATATAATGAAATAGTCATTTATATATCGTCTAAAATAACATTTCATCTGAATACATACTCAAAAAGAAAATCACAGATGAGATCTCTTTAATATCACAATTATTGCTCCTAGGCATCAATGAGATTAAATGGAAAGCAAACTGAAACTTTCCTGTGATGCTTCGAGGAAAATATATTTCTCCTGAGAAAAAGAGCCAAACATCTCAAATGTCTCCATCAGAGTTTCAGAAGAGAACTCAAAACTGAGCTCAGATTTGGCAAGTTTGAAACTGAATGTGAATATTATTTAAGATCCTCAATATGAACTCAAACATTTCTCAACAAATTGACTGAAAACCAGATTATTTTCCCTGTACAGTTTACATTAACAATGCATCTTAACGACTTTCATTTAACAATTTCTCATGCTCAAATTTAAGAGAAACATCTGAGACGTTAAAGGGATAGTTCACCTAAAAATGAAAATGATGCATCATTTACTCACCTTCGAGTTGTTCCAAATCGGTATAAATTTCTTTGTTCTGATGAACAGAGAGAAAGATATTTGGAAGAATGCTTTGTAACCAAACAGTTCTTGGACCCCCTATATAGTAGGAAAAATGACTTAATATTTTTTTTCGTTCTGTTGAACACAAAAGAAGATTTTTTGAATAGGACAGCAAACAGTTCTCGGGCACTTTTGACTACCATCCTCATTTTTCCTACTGGGAGTCAATGGTGGCCAAGTTTGGTTACGAGCATTCGTCCAAATTTCTTTTCGTTTCTCTATGTTCAACCAAAGAAGTTTGGAACAACTTGAGTGAGTAATTCATGACAGAATTTTCATTTTTGGGTGAACTGTCCCTTCAATACTTAAAAGAAACACAACAGAGACCGTCATCAAATCCCCTGAGCTATGAAAGAGCAAAGCTCTGAGCAATAACATTTTCCTTTTGAATGGCTTTCAATGAGTGAGACTGCTTTTTCGGTTTATACTGTACGGTGTAGTTACGGCACCTACCAACAGAGGCTAACTGGACCACGCTAACTTTCCGAACTTTGACACCCTGGGACAAAAAAATGTAAAAACAATCTACTGCAAATGCTGCTTGAGAGCTGAGACTTCAGAAGACTTGGATAGAAGACCATCTGTCCCCATTCCCATAGAAGCCATCTGTCCCCATTCACCTTCATTGTGACGACGATCGATGTGGACCTTCGGCCAGACTTTTCACATAAGTAAAAAGTAAACCATATGACAGGGGAAAGTAATGATGACATTTCAGTGTTCTGTTTTTTAAAGAGCACAGGGGGCTAATAACAGCGTCCTCTCCTCTCCTAACGGTTTTAGCTCTTTCTGAAAGAGTGCGAACAGCGCTGAAGCAAATCAATGAACCGTGGAAGCACACAGGTACACCGCTAGATGTAAAGAGGTAAACAACTGCAGCAATAATAGAGTCCAGAATCCACCAAATGGTCTTAAAAGCCTCTTCAGCAGCTGAGCTTTTAAGAGATCCGTCCAAACTCCAGAGACGCCGTTTTAGGGCCACGGGACCGAACACCACCATAGATGGATTTCTCACTCGCTCCTTCGTTCTCTCTCTTTCTCTCCTCCCACATTTCTCTCTTGGCTGATCCTGATGAGGAGGGAAAGAGGGCGGACTTCTGGAGCCATCACCGTGTCCTGATTGAAGCAGAAAAAGGGTCTACTGTGGTCCTGCCAGTAATTGTGGTCAGGGCACTACGACCTTTACTGCTGCGCGTATGGAGACTGTCAGAGATGGAGGTGGAGGTAGGGCACAATATTTATCCCTATGGGAGGACGAGACTGCAATCACAGCAGTCCAACCGACATCATCCATCCTCCTCTGGGTGTTTCAGGAACAGAAACCATTCAGGGGAACAAGGAGCAGGGAAAATTACAACAGGAGAGAAGCTGGATCCATAACAGACCAAAGACAACAGATCTCAAATAGAATCTTTTCAGATTTGTTTTTAAAAAAGAAATGATCTGAATAATCTCACATACATCTCCAGAGTTTCGAAAGAATTCCTACCAAGGTGTCTGGATTTGTGAAGAGCTCAAAAGAGTGCCATGAGGTCTCCGTATGAACTTTTTCCCCATCGCATTCACACAAAACTATGTGCTTCAGATTCATTTGATAGATTATACACTCTACAAATGTTACATTTATCTCTGTTGTTATTTATTTTAAAGAATTTTAGGAGAAACATCCGAGACCAACTGATATAAAAATGGGTAAGCTTTGACATAGATAGGTCACATGTAATAGCTGTTTCTATATGGTGTATTTTAGGACAACTGTAACTGTATTGACCAACAGGCATCAAGGACCTATAGTGGAATTTATTCCAATCAGAAAAATCACAGATGAGAACTCTTTAATATCTCAATTATTTCTCCTAGGCATCAGTGGCATTAAATGGAGAGCAAATGGAAACTTTTGCTCAAATTTCTCCTAAAAAAACATGAGTCTGAAATCTCACAAATGTCTCTGTGATTAGAGTTTCAGAAGCGATCTCGACAATGTCTCAAATGGAGCTCAGATTTGTCAAGTCTGAAATATTACTGAAGATCTCAATATGAACTCAAACATTTCTCATCAAATTTACCCGAATCCAGATTATTTTACCTCTACGATCTACATTCATTTTACACCTCCTCACTCTTCGTGTATTTGAACAATTGTCTCTTTCTGTTTTTAATACAAATTCCGGTGAAAATAAGTTGATACATCGAACAACTCCATCGAATCTCCTGAGCTATGAGAGAGCAACCTTTGAGCAAAATGTTCTCATGGATTGAGACACTAGTAGCACAGCAACTTTCAAATGATGTTAAAACGTGAAACATTTAACCACTCTTATACATTATATGTCAAAAATGATATCCACAAGTTTCTGGAGGGTGCTACTGTGAAAATGAACGTGGGTACAATTTCCGGTGAAGCTTCGGAAGTTGTGTATTGCACTTTGAATAACATATTCTTATGACAGAAAATGAGACTGTGATTCATATTTTTAATTGTAATACTGTTGGTTTCATGTGGTAATCTATAAAAATGAACATTTTATATGAACTTTGAAACTGATGAGCAACACCTGCTGTTTGTGGCTGCACTTACAACCAGGCGAAGCTTATTTCACGAGTGCTTCACACATAGATCTAAAGTTAAGACAGACCGCCCCTGTGGACCGCTTATCTCAAGCAAATAGATAACGAACGTTAAACATTATGTGCTCATAGTTTAAAAAGAGTTCGCAGTTTTAAAAGGAAGTTCAAATAGATTCATGTAATCATGAACACACTGTGGGACAGTAAACTGGATTTACAAGGATTCTTTACTGTATTTTACCGACGTGTTCTCAAAAATCTTTTGGAATATACAGTATCACATCATGCGGATAACATTTCTCATCCGATATTCTTGATGTAAAGTAGGTATTTCTTCCACTTATCGTCTAAAAATGTAAAAAGGCAGCTTTTGCACGTGATCTTTAGTATGATGTTTATCAGATTAATGGTCATCTTACAATACAGCAGCTTTGTATGTGTTGTGTGTGCTGGTTTAAGATCGGCTTAAACCAGCACATGACCGGCTTAAACCAGCACATGACCAGCTTAAACCAGCACAAACCAGCTACCATGCTTCAAAACCTACCTAACCAGCATATGCTGTTTTTTTCAACAGGGCTTCTGAAACCTCGTATCTCCATATTTCGAGATTTTAATGTTTCGCCATAAATCATTTTTTATTAGTCACCCTTTATGTTTATTATTGGATTTGGCAAATATCTAACAAATAAAAAGTGCTTGTCATCTTGGACAACACAGTATGTAGCCTGATCGTGTTTTTTTCATTTCCTGAAAAAACGAATTTGGACATCCGAGGTTTCATAAGGACAGCGACGGTATATTAAAAGTAGCAAACGGAATGCATACTGTATTTGCACTTTGATTTCGATCTAATTTAAGGAATTTAAGTAACAGCTACAGCTAGCAAAAAAGATCAATCTTCAAATGGTCACTTGACACACAAAAAAACAAACAAACAGCAAGACAGACAGAGAGAAAAGAGAAACTAATAAAGGGACTATTTTATGATCTGAATACATGTCATCATTTGTTGTGTTGTGGCTCCTCGTGATCTCAAAAGTTTCCCATCCCAACGATTCTAACAGGTGGAGAACTTCCCTTCCCACTCGAGCCACCTGCAGCTCACTTACCATCTCACTTCTGCAAGTGTCACAAAGGTGTCTGGTAACCATTGCTTTCTCCCATCTCACACTCAACTAATGGACTGCTCGCCCCTCCCCTCTATTTCTTCATCTCGGACTGGGAGGCAGCGAGAGGAGGAGAGGAGGCAACAGCCCACCGTTCCCCTGGGCCCTTCTACACGGCTCAATAGCTCAGCTCCTGGATGGGATCATAACCCTGAGTGCTGGCCAAGAGAAGAGCCGCCTCTCCTTACGTCCAGTGTTCCCGCTTCAATCGCTGCCATCTCTGATGCTGAGTGGAGATGCCCCAGGATACAAACTCACTCGAACCGATGGCACAGAGGGGTTATCGTTGGTTGCCCTCGGTTGTGGTCCTGCTTCTCTTTCTGGTTCCACCAGCCCTGAGCGGATGCCCGGGTGCCTGCCGATGTTCCTTTGCCATGCTGCAGTGCCTGGAGACGGACGGGATCGCCAGCATCCCGGCGTTGGCACCACAGGAGAGCGAAAACGTCACAGAGATGTGAGTTGAGTTTCAAACGATGCTCGAAAGTCAATCGTTCCTAGAAACGATGTTGTGCTTCATTAAAGTTAAGCCATGTTTAGTTTGTGTGTCCTGACACAACAAGTGTTGCTCTGGAAGAGATGAAACAGCTTGTGAGTTCAGTCAAAGGCAACTGGCCTTTATGAAGAGCATATGGTTGTATGTTTATAGTGTCTTGCGCCGGTTTAGCCCAGACAATGAGATTACTGGAAACTTATAATGGAATAGAGGAAAGTGGCCTTGTTCTGCTGTTTGTAGTTTTTAGAGTGTTAGGTAACACTATCTAACCTAACATAATCTTCAATCGTTCAGTTTGCTACAGAGTATTCAGATGGGTGCAGAAGTATTTGAAAATGCTTTAGCGTGCATCATTTGTGAAACGGCTTTATATCACGCTGACGTTCATGGTTATAGTAGGTGACATACTGTAATCGCTATGCCATTTACACTCTCTCTCTGTCGTGCGTTCTCTCTTACTTATGTTTGACTGTAAAAATTGGTCATTTTAATGGTAAATAGTAAAACGATACAGTAAAACGGTGGTTACTATAGGATATACAGTAAAAAAAAGTCATATATATATATATGCTGTGTATATATAGGCTTTTATAAACATATGTATGTATGTATGTATACATATACAGACTAGGGCTGTCAAACGATTAATCATGATTAATCGCATCCAGAATAAAATAAAACCCAGAATGTTTGGGTTAACATAATGTATGTCTGTGTACTGTGCATTTTAATTTTGTATTTATGAAAAAATATGCATTTATTTAAGAAAAATATATCATTTTAATATTAACAAACATTTACATATAATTTAAATTATTGGCAAATATAAATAAATACATGGAAGCATTTTCTAAATATAAACATGTTGTGTACATGTATGTGTTTATAAGTACTAAATTAATATGTACAGTACACGCATTATATAAACACAGACTTTTTATTCTGGATGCGATTAATCGCGATTAATCATTTGACAGCCCTAATACAGACATATACTGTGTGTGTGTACTTGTACATCTATATTTGTGAGGACCGGTTTGAGTTGTAGACCAACGGTGTGAGGACAAGGAGAGTAAAGTGAGGACATTTTGGCCGGTCCTCACTTCCAGAGACCACTTTAAAGGGCTGTTGAGGGTGAAGACTTGGGTTTTAGGGTTTAGGTTATAATTAGGTTTAGGGTCAGGCATGTAGTTGTGATGGTTAGGGTAACGGGCTAGAGATTGCATTGCGTCAATGTATGTCCTCATAAAGATAGCTGCGCAAACGTGTGTTTGTGCATATGTATATGCGTATGTATGTATATATATTTGTATATGCAAACAAATGTGTTATGTATTGTTTTCATGTATGTATATATGCACACACACGCACGCGCACGCTCACGCTCACGCACACATATTATACATATATAGTACAAACTTCATAAAAAGTTGTAGAAAACAATACATATCACATTTGTTTACATTTAAGTTTTTTTTACAGTCATGCTTCTATCTCATAACTTCACACTTTCATACAGTTGCCATAATGTCACAAAATAAGGCCTGATTTATAACCATAACATGTTTCTCTCCAAACCCTTGCCATTTCTTTTGTTGTGTGTGTACTCTCAATACACCTGTCCAATTGTGATCCACTGAACTTCTACAGTCTCTACATTTACTACAAGCATTCAATCAATAAGCGAGACGGTGCTTTCGCCACGTGCTTACGGAGAACACTTTGTGCCCATAAAATCGGAGCGTTTCACCGTATTAGCGAGATGGGTATGGCACATAGGAACACGGCTTCCGTCAGGGACGAAAACAAGCCACCATTAACTTCATACCAGCAGCAGAAATTCATCATTCATCTAGTAAATTCCATCCCGTGAATTGCTTGCGAATGCCCCGCTGAAAACAATAGATGAAATATTACCCACTCGATGCGATTCAATAAGCTAAAGCAGTTTGAGATGTCGTCCCACCTGCTCTGTTATTGCATTACGGCTCTCTGGGTCAATCAGATGCTAATAAATATGCGTCGTTCTCAAACACAACTCAGAATCCGAGGACATGAGAAGATTCCATTAAAGTCAAAAGAAATGTCTTGCGCTAAAGATGAAATATTAATGAACTAGAGAGATGCTTCGATGCCGGTCTTTATTTTGTGAACAATCATTCGTTTGCAGTTAATAGGGTAGAAATGTTCATATCCCACTTTGTAGAAGCGGTAATTAAAATACGCCAGGAACACGCAGTAAACATCTACTCTATAATGAGAGTGAGCGGGAAACCATGGACCGTTGTGATCATTTGCACATATGGCCGTGCTTTTACAATATTATAAAAAGCGTCTTGTTGTGCTTACGGATCGACCATGAATATCCAAGAAAACATCCGATTAAATTGAGTTTGATCAAGTATGCACTTACACATCAGTATTTTTGATATTAGTGTTGATATCAGTCGAAATACTATATTCTGGATGATGCACTTTCATATCACATCAATTACATTTGTACAATTTAACAAGCCTTTCCCATCTCAAAACCATTGTGAAACATTTAAAATGACTTGTTCTTAACAAATATGGACATTGTTTACACTGTCTGGTTTACATGTCATGATGGAGACACCATTGAAACTTTTCGCAAGAAGAATTTAGTTCTCCTTCTTGGAAGCAGAAGTACTTCTGTAGAAAAACTACTTGTGTGGAACTGAAAAACAATCGATTTCAAAATACTTCACTAATCCCTCAAATTAACAGCTGCACGGGCACAGCAGCATTCCATTTAGCTCACAGAGACCTGAAACCAGACAGAGCTCAGAGTTTTAAAGTGACGATAAAACAAGAATCAGGTGAACATTAAGGCACTTTCATTTAGAAGAAATTCTTTTTTATTATATTTTAAGAAAGCAGTATCACATCCACGCATTCCTGTTTTTTGACAGTTATTTGTATCCACCGGGAGTAAATTGGATTATGAAATATGGGCGTTGCTTACCAGAATGGAGACAGGTGGTTGGAGGGGAAGGGCTGAAAAGTGAGAGGGATTTCTGATGTCAGCTGAAAAGCAAAGTTGTTCAAATGCACATTTTAAGATTATAAAAGCAAACATTTTGACTTTCACATTCACTAAATCACGCAAAACAATTCAATGGATGAAGAAAAAATACCCATGCAGTTGCAATGAACGAAGTACCACTGAACATACTAGCAACCGCTCAGAACATCTTAGCAACCACATAGCAACACCCTGCATAAATAGCATCACATCTGCTACAAAGGAAAAGGTCAAGTTATCATTCTGCAACAAGATTTTGGTTAAACTGATAATGAGAACAAGCTTTTCTCATTTCAACCCTCCAGCTACATAGAGAACCAAGCCAACCTGGAGAACATCACAGACACGGACCTCGCCAACTACAGAGACCTAAAGAACCTGTGAGTCATCTCAGATTGAAAGATTTTCAAACATTTTAGCAGATGAGATCATGACTTTGTACATTCATAAACTCTTCCACTTTGAATGATGATTACTGCGGTTGTGATGTGCTCTTATAGCTTTCAATAGTATGCTTAAGGTGTTTCACATTTGTTTTGCAGGACGGTGACAGATTGTGGGTTGCTGTATATCTCTGAAAATGCATTTCAACATAATTTCAAGTTGCAGTATGTGTGAGTATTCTTAACAGAGGATTGGTATTCCCACAATACACTGGGGTCTTACGGCTTGTACCTGTCAATCACTTTAAACTCTCTTTCCTTTAGATGAGTGAAGCTTTCTGATTGGTCTCAGGCGGTAAAACTGTGATGAATTTACAATTAGTGAGAAACAAATGACATATTTCAGGTCTAGAAATCATTAGCCTTCATAGATTTTCCACAGGGTTATTAAACTTAAAACTTAAAACACTTCTGTTAAATAAAAGCAAATAAAATACTAGCCTAAATATTATTTGAAAAACTTAAACTGAGCTAAAATTAGAAACGTTGCCTCAGAAATAAATAAGATGAAATAAACTTAAGTTAAGGTACTACAATTTTTAACCGAAAATAAAAAATGAAACAAAGTAAAATTAAAATACATCAAATTTATATAGCAACATAAAAAATGTAATAATCAAAATAAAATAATAAAATCGATTTTTATTTTAGTTTAAATAATAATATAAGACATTATTTTAAATATTACAAATAAAATAATCAAATTAAAAAAGTGACAAAAATTCAAATCAAAAATATGAAAATAAAAGCGAATTTAAAATATTAATAGAACTCTCTGCACTGAATTATCTTCTGTGTTTGGCTGCATACAATACGTTTCAGCCTTTAAAGTTGAAAAATCTGCAAAGTGAAATATAACAATTGCTCACCAGACAAGGACAGGGAAAATAACAGTCGTTATGCCTCTGATGTCAACCCACCACAAGAAACCTAACAGAACCTCAACAGCAGGAACAAAACTGTTTTCCAAAAAAAACTAAATACAAAAAAACACAATATTACATCTACATCTATTCTCATCAAGCACCACATGTCAACAAAACTCGAATGATATTAGCTGTGTGTCTCCAAAGGTTGTTGACCCATATCTCCACTATCTTGTAACCGTTATCTCTAGTGTGTGTGACATGCCCACTGTTGTTGATGTGGGAGAAAGCGGTCACACAGGAGGGGGGGTAAGGGGGGGTTTGGGGAAACATGAGAGCATATCCAGCAGTCACCCTTTACTCGCCCACTTTGGCGTATTATTGACAACTGATGCATAATAAATACACTCCACTAAGGGTCCATTATCACACAATCAATATTTCACAGAGGGCTGTGTGGAAGAACAGATGTGTCTCTAAGGTCTGGAAGCATTACGTGGTGGGGAGATATACAGTAGAATAAAATCACGAGATTTTATTCGTCTGGCCAATTCATAGCTTTTGTTTGCTTCTTTAATCTGCGGCCCCTCCCCTGGACGCCAGGCTGAAACGGCAGCTGCTATTCTCTGCCGCTCTTTCCCTACGGTAGAATCGAACTGTAATAGATAGGCCCCGATGGCCGACCCATCTGACATGAACTTTGGGGAGTAGCGAAAACAAATATTTGAATCCTTGCTGGCCCCCATTAGCCCTGCCACAGAGAATCTATATCAGTGAAGGCATTACTGTCCCCGCTGCCTCTTATCCGTGCGTTCCTTCAGCTCTGCTTTACAGTTTTTGCCCCTGAGGATGCCTCGCAAATTCAATTACACAAGGAAAGTGAATTTCTCTACATCAGAAAGCGTTTATGTTAGACAACTCAACGGCTTCTTGAAAACAGGCCATTTTGATCACACCTTGTCTGTGTCTGTCTGTCTATCTATATTTATCCATGTATACCTATCCATCTATCTATATATATATATTCATCTACAAATGTATCTACACACATGTATAAACAGCCGCAGAAAAAATTAAGAGACTATTTCACAGAAATGTTTAGGTAAAAGGATAATTTTTGTTTCATTCTGTGAACTACTCACAATATTTGACCAAATTTCAAATAAAAATATTGTTTCTATTTGCATTTATTTGCAGAAAATGAAAACTGGAGAAACTGGTGAAAATAACAAAAGATGCTCTGTATTTTTTCAGATCTCAAATACTGCAAAGAAAACAAGTTTATATTCACTTTTAAGCAATACAACAGTAATATTTGTACATGTATTTAGGAAAAGTTTTAGGAAAATGTTTTATGTGATAACCTAGATTTTTATCACAGTTTTCATGTGTCTTGTCATGCTGCAAGTCTTTCACATTGCTGTTGGATGACTTTATGTCACTCCTGAGGTTTAATTTTGTTGAAATTCAACAGACACTGGACTGGAATGGCCACAATGCATACAGAAAAACTGATTTGAAATTAAATTTGGAATGATCTCTTAATTTTTTCAGCAGCTGTATATATTAGACATCCCTACATCCATCCATATACTGCATACTGTATATCCATCCATCCATCCATCCATATCTATCTATCTATACATATACTGTATATCCATCCATATCCATCTTTCTATCCATATCTATCTACACATATCCATCCATCCCTATATATACATATCCATCCATATCTATCTATACATCGTCGTGTAAGTCGCTTTGGATAAACGTGTCTGCTAAATGACTAAATGTAATTGATTTTGTAAGTTTGCCTGCTTACAAAGAAATAAAGGGTCTATAATTTTTATGGTGGGTTTATTTTAACTGATAGAGACAGAATATTAAAAACAATCAGGGGAAAAAATGTTAATTAAAGGTTATACATTTATTTGCATTTCAGTCAGTGAAATAAGTATTTGATCCCCGAGAAAAAATAACTTTGTAGTTGGTGGAGAAACCCTTTCTGATAGTTGGTCACCAGGTTTGCACATGTGTCAGGATACATTTTACTCCACACTTCTGTCACTCTTTAAGGTTTCTTGGCAGTTGCACAGCAAATTGGAGTTTTAGCCTCCTTCACAGAGGTTCTATAGGACTAGGGTCTAGAGACTGGCTAGGACATTTAATGTGCTTCTCCTTAAGCCACTCTTTGGTTGTCTTGGCAATATGTTTTGGGTCTTTGTCATGTTGAAGGCACATCCACAACCCATCTTCAGTGATCTAGTTAAGGGGAGGAGGTTCTTGTCCAAGATTTTACAGTACACTGGCCCGTCCCTCAGCCCCTCAATGCGGTGAAGTCATCCTGTATACCTGTAGCAGAGAAAAAGCCCTAAAGCAGAATGTTTCCAACACTGTGCTTCTCTGTAGACATGATGTTCTTGGGCTCATAGTCAGCATTTCTCTCCCTCCAAACACAGGAGTCTATTTTGGTCTCACATCATTTTCTCCAAAGCCTTTTCTGAATCATTTTGATGTTCGTTGTCAAACTTCAGACGAGCCAGGCGGGCCTTCTTGGGCAGGAGGACCTTGCGGGTGCTTCAGGATTTCAATCTATTGTGGCATAGTGTGTTACCAATGGTTTGCTTGCTAACTGTGGTCCCAACTGTCTTGAAAACATAAACAAGCTTCTTCCGTGTAGTTCTGGGCTGATCTTTAACCTTTCTCATGATCATCTTTACTCCATTGGGGAAATATTGCAGGGAGCTCCAGAACAAGGGCATTTGATAGTTATTTAGTATTTCTTCTATTTCCAAATAATCACACCAACAGTTGTCTCCTTCTCACCAAGCTTCTGTCTTGTAGCCTATTCAAGGTTTGTGCAGGTCTCCAATCTTGTCGCTGACATCCTTTAAAACCTATTTGGTCTGGACCATGGTGTTGGAGAGGTTGAACTGGAAGATACAGATTCTGTTGGCAGGCATCTTTTATATACATAACAAGCTGATTTAGGAGTACTTTCTTAAAGTGACAGGACTAATCTGTGGTCCATATAGGCACGTAACCAATCTGTGGAGCCAGAATTCTTGCTAGTTGGTAGGGGATCAAATACTTATTTCACTGACTGAAATGCAAATCAATGTATAACCTTTATTTAACATTTTTCCCCCTGATTTTTTTTAATATTCTGTCTCTATCAGTTAAAATAAACCTACCATAAAAATGATAGACCCTTCATTTCTTTGTAAGCAGGCAAACTTACAAAATCAGCAGGGGATCAAATAATTATTTCCCTCACTGTATATCTAAACATATATAAACATTCAAACATCCATCCATCCATAAGTACATATATATCTAAACACATATTTATGTCGATACATCTATATACTGTATATCCATCCATATCTATATCAAAGTCTGCTTTATTGTCAATTCTCCCACATGTACAGTACATACATATAGAGGATTGAAATTGCATTACTCTCAGACCCACGGTGCATACAAATAACACTACACAGAATAAAAATACAGATAAATACAGATTATACATACTGTAGATGTCAAATACAACAGCAGGGATATTTACAAAAAAGAAAAAGAAGATAGGTAATGGCAGATAGAGTGCAAACCAGTGAAATATACAACAGTGCGGATGTAAGGTAGTGCAAAGAGCTTATTAGTCTGTTTAAAGTGACAAATGTATACATCTAATCACATCCATCCATAATTTAGAATCAGAACAATGTTTAATATTTTTTTCAAAGGAAAACGACCTTCTATCAAAAACGACTTATAGGCCTATTCAAATATTATACAAGATAATTGAAAAATGAATGAGAAAATGTTTTTATTTCTACATGTTCTCTTTAACAGGAATCTGGCGTCTAATTTACTGGTACACATCAGCTGGAGAGTGTTTCATTCTGTTCCTCTCTTGAGTCTGTAAGTAGCATACTACACTCACATATTTTCTTCCATTCTGTTTTTTGGAACTACAAAGTAAACAATTTACTTCTGCCTGAGGAATTAAAATCTCTATGCACATTCCTGATCAACCCACTTTGTTGAAAGCGAGAAACAAGCATAAGAAATGTTGTCTTTTGTACAGAATTCTGAGAGATAATCCGCTCACCTGCTCATGTGACATCTACTGGCTTCAGCAGTGGCACAGAACACGACAAGGCGACGGCGACTCGCAACAAAACTGCATTTACAACGGCAACAGCATTTCACTGGATTCGTTTGAAATGGATAACTGCAGTAAGTGGACCCATCTAAAATAAAACACATTTAAAAGAGGATCTGTGTCATTTCTGTGTAACCGCTGGCTGCACCAAACATCCAGTAAAAAACTGCAATTCTGTTTGGTGTTGTTAGCGGCACAGAAATGAGACCACTTTAACACCTTCATACAAAATGTGTTATGTTTACATATCATTTTCATAAATGTACGTCATTGCAAAAGCTCACAACACGTAAATAATGTGACATTCCTTAAAGGGAAAATTACTTGCCCTCGTGTCATTCTAAACCTGTGTGACTTTCGTTCTTTTGCATAACGATATTTACAAGAACACTGGTAACCAAACAACACTGGTCCCTATTGACTTCCATTGTACGGACACGAAACCAGTAATACATTTCTTTAAATAAAAGTCACAGGTTTTGAGTGACGTGATAAATAAATCATAACAGATGTTTTGGGGGTGATGATACCTTTAAATAAAAATGTTGTGTTGCAATTTGCAGGTGTTCCTGAGGTCAAAATCTACTCGTCTACATTGACCACTCAAGAAGGTGGAAATCTGACATTCACATGTCAAGTAAGCGGAGTACCCATGCCTGTTATCAGGTGGAAAACTGATCAGCTACGATCCAACTGGACTCTTCAGGTACATCATACTTGCTTCATGTGTTTTGTAAATTTAGTTAAGGATGCAATTTATGACAGGATGCGATTTTGCAACAACCTTCCTATCAAACAATCATAAGTGTAAACCCAGCCTACCAAACTGATTGACCCCTAGCTCAAAGTGTAGCCATATCACTATTACTATCACTCCAAAGTTTCAATACATGGTTGGTAAAAAAAATGGACAAACCCAACCACTGGGTTCGAATGAACCAATGCTGGGTTGGTTTAACCCAAAATGCTACCAATTCAAACATCTCAACATTTTTTTTTTTTTAGAGTTAATCAAATGTTGTCTACTTAATGTTAAATGTTTTCATTCGTATTGACAGCGGGGAATCTGGGGATCAACTCTCGAGCTGGTGCTATATATGTGGAACATCTCTTCTGAAGACAACCTGCATAACCTCACATGTGAAGCGGAGAATCGAGCCGGTCTGGGAGAAGATATGGTCGAACTGGACATTCAATGTAGGTCCATACTCTCTCTCATATGTGTTCCTTTTCAAACTTAGCTTACTTTGGTAGCCAGATAATCCGACAACAACCTTTTTGTTCCTTATATTTTACCATTTTTTTACTAACATATTATTTTTAAAAAGGACTTAGTGAACGTTTACCCAAAATGAAAATTCTGTCATCATTTACTCACCCTCTGGTCATTTCAAACTTTTATGACTTTCTTTCTTCTGCAGAACACAAAAGAAAACTGGTAACCGAACAGCGCCGGCACCCATTCACTTCTATTGTATGAACACAAAACCAATGCAAGTGAATGGGTACCACTGTCGGTTAACAACATTCTTCAAAATATCTTTGTGTTCTGCAGAAGAAAGAAAGTCAAACAAGTTTGAGATGACAAGAGGGTGAGTAAATGATGACAGATTTTTCATTTTTGTGTGAACCATCACTTCAAACCCACCATCTGATACAAACACACAAGAA
Source organism: Triplophysa rosa (assembly GCF_024868665.1). NCBI lineage: Eukaryota > Metazoa > Chordata > Actinopteri > Cypriniformes > Nemacheilidae > Triplophysa > Triplophysa rosa. The sequence continues at coordinate 3,502,264 of NC_079897.1, forward strand.
ACTGGTAGCAGCGTTGAGACGTGCGAGTTTTTTCCTCTGAAATTCTCCCATATGACCGCACTCCACACCACAGCAATTACCACTGTTTATCACCTTCTCTTCAGAAGAAGAAAAACAGTGCTTGACTTCAGACAAATGTATAGTCATCAGGGGAGCGATAATGACTGTCAGGAAAATGGCATGATAACCGTCTTCAGATCTTGTTTGTTCTCTGCTAATGGATTTCTCTCCCCCGAAGTCCGGAAATATAATTGTGACGATTGATTGGCAGATAGCAAGTGTGTTAGCCGCCAGTCTATCAGAATCATCCTGCTGGTGCACGAGGGCTCGAGGACGGCCACTGCTTTATTAGCCGGGCAGTTATACAATCTAAAAATGTTGGGTTATTTGAACCCATCGTTGGTTAAAAAATGGAAACACTCAACAGTTGGGGTAAATGAACCCAGAAAATTGTTAATTTTGACTTAACAATGGGTTAAAACAACCCAGCATTTTGAGTTGAAACAACCCAGAATAGGTTAATTTAAAACCCAACTGTTGGGTTTGTCCATTTTTGACCCAACGCTGGGTTGAAATAACCCAACATTTTTAGAATGTAGTATGTACAGTATCTGCCCCACGTCAGCATATTTCCAATCTGTTCTAAGTATCTTATATATTAAGTCCAGACTGTAATCGATTATATACTGTAATGCCCTGGCGTTAATTATGGTCTCAGCATCCTTACTGCTAACTGTAGCTTTGCAGATTTGAGATGATGATGTTCACCTTCGGCCATCTACAGTAAGCGCAACACGGTTATTAAAGAAAAGTTAAAGATTTTTTCATCCTCATGTTCTACAAAACCTGTATATGACCCCTGCTTTTGCATAACAGTAACTACACAAAACTGTGGTTTTGTGTTCATACAATGGATGTCAATGGGGGGGTCGATATTGTTTGGTTACCAACGTTCTTCCAAATATCTTCTTTTTTGCTCTGCAGAAGAAAAGTTATACAGGTTTGGAATGACATGAAGGTGAGAATTACAGTACGGCTGCTGAATGCAAACTGGTTTAAAACCCCATTTAAGCATTAAAGGGCTAGTTCACCTAAAAATAAAAATTCTGTCATCATTTACTCACCCTCAGATTGTTCCAAACCTTTAAAAATGTATGTGTTCTGTTGAACACAAAGAAAGATATTTGGAGCAATGTCAGTATCCAAACAGATCTCATCCCCCATTTACTGCCATAGGGAAAATAAATTCTATGAGAGTCAATGGGGGATGAGATCTGTTTGGTTACTGACATTCTTACAAATATCTTCCTTTGTATTTAGCAGAACAAAGAAATTTATACAGAACAATCTAAGGGGGAGTAAATTGACAAATTTTCATTTTTGGGTGAACTATCCCTTTAACATCAAGGTGGCATTACCATACATACGTATACACTGACGCTACGGTCAACATTTCAGTTGCTGACGTTACTTACAGTAAAAATCAATTGTCCCTATGAGGCATATGTATATCTATCTATAGATGTAACAAAGACTTTTTTTAAAGGTAAACTCTTTGACAGAAGGGACTGTGAATCTGTGCGGAGTGCTTCCTGAAGGCAGGGTCATGGGTTAAGAGCAGCGTAATGCTTATGGAGCAGCGGCCGGCATGTGCGCATCAGCATGTTCCTCTGGCTAAAAGAGCCATTTCCTGCATCCCACCTTCACTGAGATCTCAAGTGCCTCTTGTGGTTAGGTCCCCTAAACAGACAGAAATGTTTTATTTATAACAGGTCAACAGGTTTGCTGTAAAGATGGAGCACATCGATTCATGTAAAAACTATGAGTGATGTGCCAGTCATCTGAAGAACAGATAGTGGACGGGCATACTGTAACTATCATCCATCCTGAAAGATTACGGTGTTATTTTAACAAACTGTATGAATGCCAGATACGAAAGAACTTGCGTGATGAAGAAATAAAGAAAGTCTTGCTAAAAAGACCAGGATGAATTTCCATGAGGGTCTTCGCTGGTTAAAGACAGAAACATACCAGCACCCAAAACACACAAACTAGTGACGAACAATGCTGGTCTTTGTAAAGGGGAAATGAAAAGTCATCATTTATTCACCTCTTTCGTCTGTGAAACACAAAAGAAGATATTTTGAGAAATGTCTCATTGGTTTTGTGTTCATACAATGGAAGTCAATGGGGTCCAGTGTTGTTTGGTTACCCCCATTCTTCAAAATATCTTCTTTTGTGTTCCGCAGAAGAAAGTAAATCACACAGGTTTGGAATGACATGAGGATGAGAATCACAGTACATATGCTGAAACTGGTGAAACCTCTTTGCATCACACTCGTGTCAACTCACGGTCTGTCTGCGTTCAGTTCCAGTGCGAATCTTGTTTCTACGGAATCCAGAACCTCAGCATCACTGGTGTATCCCGTTCAAATTGGACAGCAATCCTCTAGCCGCCATCAAATGGCTGTACAACAACAAGCCCCTTATTGAGAACCGCTACACTTACACGGAGCTGATCAGAGATGCGTCCGACGGCTCCGTCCAACACGGCTGTCTCTACCTCAACAAGCCCACCCATCTGAACAATGGCTACTACACCCTCATGGTAGATAACAAACTGGGGCAGGACGAGGCCACGGTAAATGGGAAGTTCATGGACAATCCGTTCGACCCTTTAGATCCAGAGGGCATCATTCCTGGTAAGGCAACATCATAACACATCTTATACTAACACAATTTAAAAAGTTTTCATCGGCTAATTGAATGTTATTATTTCTCTTCACATGCCAGTCCTCACAGACGAACCAAGTAAGTTACTCTAAATCAACTTTCAAAACTGAAATGAGTGTTTACTGTTGAAGTTATTTATCTCAGAGATAAACAAATGTTTTGATGTTATCAGCTCCCACCAACCAATCCACAGATGATGTGACTGAGAAACTGGAGAGCAGAGTGTTTGGGGTAAGACATATGACAATGAACCCATTTAAAACATCTGTTATTTGTCATATAATCTTAATAATGGTCTTGTGCATGTTGGCAGGTATCTGTGGCGGTGGGTCTCGCTGTATTCGCGTGCGCATTTCTGCTCATCACGGTGGTCGTCGTCAATAAATGCGGACAGCACTCCAAGTTTGGCATCCACCGTAAGTTCAACGTCCATATTTCGGTCATATTTCACTTCTATTTACGGATTCATTTAATCTATACGAAAAAGTAAATATACATGGGGTGAAACAAAGAAATTAGAAAATTGTTCAAATGCATTATTAATGTAGATTGTGTGGTAAAATAATCTGCATTTGATGAGAAATGAAAATAAATTCATATTGAGATCTTCAATTATTTTGACTTGATATCCAGACTGCAAATCTGAGCTCGGTTTGAGACATTGTCTTTCAATTCAACATTCCTGAGGTTTCTGGCTCTTTTTCTCAGGAGAAATATCTGAGATACAGAAGACTTAAGCAAACGTTTCTATTTATTCTCCATTTAATCTCATTTGTGTCGAAGAGAAAGAATTCAGATTAATTACAGAGATCTCATATGTTATCATGTGATTTCACATGACCACCCCTTATTTAAAGAAAACACTTTTCTAGATCCCTTCTAGAATGATATGACTGGTGTCTTCAACATTGGTCAAAACTGCTGCTCAATCAATCACCTAAATGAAAGTTCTTTTTCTACATCGATCACAGAGACGATATACCGCCCAAAAGTCCAGCTCATGTAAATGAATTGCAGAAATGAAAAAGACTTTTCTACCTTGAACTCTAAAGAATATTGCATTAAAACGCATCACTGAAACATGGCATGACATGCGTCACAGAAGAAGTACGTTAACATTAAACTGTGCCACAATTACTTTCTCCATTATTATTATTATTTCTTAATCTGAATCGAGTTCGGCAGGAGGCTTTGTGTTGCTTTTAAGCCATGTGCAAAAGATGGGGAGGTACGGTCTCTTCTGAGCTGCAACTTTGTACAGTGTCAGGCTAACAGCTCGGCAGAGTGCTGGCCGGTCTTAATTACAGCATGCAAAGTAAATAGCATCGGGAGCCCCAGCCGCGAGCGAGCCATTAAAGAAGAGTGATGGAGCCATGCTTTCAGGTCCACTCGCCGGGTGCGCAAAGTGCTTAAGTGGACCTGATTGCCTCCCTCCCCTCTCACCCTCTATTCCCCCCGTTCCTCTTTTCTGCCCGGTCTGGGGTCTCTGCGGTTACAGCTTGAGTGGGTTTTGTGATCTGAACGAGAAGCTTTTGCTTTTAATGCTGCTTCTTAATCGGAGGTGCTTTGGTTGGAATACAAGAAAACATTCTTAAAGACATCTTTTTGTATATGATGTGTTGTATATATCACGCCGAGTCCAAACGGAAGTAACTTACTGTCAATTATAAACTAAACTTAAAGAGACAGTTCACCCAAAAATGAAAGCTCTGTCATCATTTACTCGCCCTCAAGTTGTTCCAAACCTGTATGAATTTCTTTGTTCTGATGAACACAAAGAAAGATATTTGGAAGAATGTCAGCAACTGACATTATTTAATACCAATAACTTTGTATTTTACCTTATTGTTCAGTTCAAAATATTCAATCAACCTTAAAGGGGTGCTGCAACGGTGTGTCATGCATTCTGACTTCTTTACAATGTTAAACGTGCTGTCTTCTCATGCTTAACATGGTCAACTTGTCAAAAAACGAGTTGGGCGTATTATGTAGTATTTCTGGGCTCGATACACTCCCCCAGCGATCGTACAGGTTTCGGAAAGTTTTTTTCGAATATATAAAACCGTTTCGTAACAATTTTTCTTAGTCCCTTATTGGACAATTCTCCCGGAAAAGCACGCGGCAGCAAGGAGAGCAGGAGAAGGAGCATGCGCAGACGTCACTTTCACTTGTGTGCAGGACAGAGAGAGAGAGAGAGAGAGAGAGAGAGAGAGAGAGAGAGAGAGAG